>NW_010240346.1:0-66793 GCF_000690775.1 Eurypyga helias | reverse complement strand
GCCCTCCGCCCGGCCGCCCCCGCCCCACGTGTGTGCGCTGTAGTAAAGCCCTTCCCGTCCCGCCGATCCCCCGGGAGGCTGTTTCCACGCTGCTTTACAAACATCTCCCTCCGCCCTTGACGAGCTGCCTCCTGCCGTGTTAAGGATCACGAGCGGCTCCTGTGCTGAGGTGCAAAGTAAATAAGCGCACAAAACCCCCCCCAACAAGTCGGTGCTGAGAAAGACGCCATGTTAAACTGTTAATAAATAGTTGGCTGTGTGTGCGTCCCGTTTATCGGTAGCTCGGGGGGTCTGAGCGGCGCGGGGCATCACGTCAAACCGTCCACATGCCTGCGGCACTGTACAAACAATAACGTGTGGTCACTTGACCCTCGCGAATGTCGCACGCGTCTTCAAAATCAGCCTTACAAAGGGAAGCAGTACGCTCTCAGGTACTGAGCCTTGGGGAAAGTTTTTCCCGTGGTCATATTTGTGTGTCTTCACCACCCACGTTTTTTGAGCCGTTGTAACTGCTGCTTGGTTTCAGCCCAAAGTTTAAGGACCGGTGGTTTTCCTCCTCTTGTGTGTTGGTTGATTTTTACAGCCTTCACGTTTCTGAGGAAGTAATCCGTAGGTAACCACCCTCCAGCTCACAAAACGAGACTTGTGAAAGATTGTCATTCTTATGGATGTTGATCCCATGCAGGGTGTAAGTCATGAGCCTGGCGAATGTACGTTATTTGGTGCGTGACTTTCCAATAGTTAGAGCTTTCTTCAACATATGGTTTCCTCCTTGTTCTGGAAGATAGGGATTGCCCGTCTCACACCCTTTCTCTTTCTTGCTCCCACTTTCTCCCTTCTGTGTCTTAAACTTTGACAACTTCTGTGGTGGATCGATTATTTTGTGTGTAGACTGAAATACTAATTAAGAGGCTTTCTCCTTTTTCTTCCCCAATCCCTGGAAACCTCAGGTAAACCTTGATTTTTGTATAACAAAAAAAAAAATCTGGTTTACTAGTATTTATTGAGTGTTTTGCAGTTAAAATTAGTCTTAGTATTCTGAAAAATGCTCCTCCATTTAGACCACTTTGATTTTTTAATTTTACTATGACTTGCATTTTGTTCCCTGTTTTCCCATTTTCTGCTTTTCTTGAGCTATTTGTTCCTGGTTTACGATTCGAAGGTTTGGGACTTAACCTTTTCCACGTTCTTACGTTGTGATTAGTGCAACAATCAGTGGCGCTACCAAGGGGCAGCTCTAGTTGCTTGCTCATACATTTCCCATGCGTTTTTTTCAGATGACCTGCAGACAGAAAGGTCTGTTGGGTTCTTTCAGATTATTTGTAGTCTTGAAGATCAAAAGCGATTCGAGATTGATGTAGTCTGTGTCCCACCGAATGAGAAGGTCCTGTGACAAACTACTTTTGGTGGAGGGACATAACTTTTTTTGGTGCTCCAAACTTTTCTTGTGTTCATGAACTCAGTTCTCATTCAGTCTGAATGTTTTTTTATAATTCTCATCCCGTGTAGAGCTCATCTTGAGCTGTTTGTTTTTACTTTACAGGAACAGTTCCATGGCGTGGCGTAGGTACCGTGCTTGCATGATGAACGCATTGCATGGGCTTTCCTTATTTTCGGAAAGTTCAAGTTCTACTTAAAATTGGAGTTGGAGGGAATGGGAGGGAAAAGGAAAAAACCCAGACATGCTCACTGTCTTTTGTTCCCATTTCCCACGAGTCCCTGTCGGCTGCCCGCATTTCAGTCACCCTGCGCAGTCACCCTACACAATCAGTTCAGCTCCTGCTATCTGCAAGGCGTGCACAGAAATAAATGGAGGAGAGGGTTGGTAGAAGATATGCGAACAATAGAGCTTCGGTGGGAAACCTGTTCCCAGCACGTCTGAAGACAGACTTACTGTTTATAGGGAAAGTGGTCAATCAGTACTCGTCTGCTGGCTGTGAGGTTTTAGACTTCTGTTACAAGGAACACTAATACTAAGAACCTAAGGGTCACCCTTGTCCAGGATGAGAAGTTTGGAATGCTGAAAAACATGATGGAAACAGGAGTGACTTACCAAGAAACTTTAAAAACAATGGCTGCCTCTGTAAATGTTTATAAAGATTTTACTGCAACTTTTGCCCCCAAAACTTGATTTTTTTTTTTCCCCCCCTTCTTTTTCAAGTGGAGGGATCTTTGTCATGGTGATCATGACAAGATCAGTTCATGCGTTGTACAAAATAGCACCACAGTAGGAACCAGACAAGTTTTTGACTCTTGTTCACCTGAACCATCTGGTAGTCACTGTAGTGATCCTGGATATTTTTTTTTAAGTTGGCAAAATAAACTTAGTTTTTTTAAATGATTCAGACTTTTCAACTTCCAGTGTGATATTTTAGTAACTTGATCTTAACATTTTTGTTAAATCCTCTGCATTTTTGAGTTGCTTGAATTTCTGTGTTCCGAGTGATGTTCTAGGGTTGAGGCATGTTATTTAATGGCACAACAATCTCACTGGAATAAGTCAATAGCCAGTTTAGGCTGTACCTTCAGACTTTGTGGAAGTTAGCCATCTTTCACAGGATCATGTGGAATGGGCATTAGCAGACTCCTTGACTCTTCCCCCGAGAAGAGCAAAACTTCAGGTCGGGTCGTCTTCTGTGCCAGAGGTGCCCCGGAGCCGGTGTGTCTGCACTGTGTAAATGAAATTCTCTGGGAGGAACCTGCTGCAGTGGCGTAGATGTTTCTGTCTCTCTGAGGGCTTTGTAAACTTCGTGTCAGGGTCTCTGATAGGGCTTAACTGTGAAGGTATCTTCACCTTCTGTGAAATAATTTGGTGTGACAGAGGGTGTATAACACGAACTGCAGTAGGATAGCCTTAACGCTGTGAAACTCAAAATTCCCAGTTCCATAGGTGAGCGCTTGCACCCTCTGCTTGAAAGGAGGAAAAGATGGTGCTTTTTACGTGGGTATACTTCACCATAAAAACAAATGCCTGCAGTCAGGGTATGTTTTTAGGTTGGATCACTAGGCATGTCTTTGATAAACAGGAAAGCCTAAGGATACTCCACTGATCCTCATGAAGTCACATTTCGTATCACCGGAGCTCAGCTTCTGCCTGCAGGTGATGGGGAAACAGGAATCAGCTCATGGATAGGTCAGTGGCAGGTTGTTCCAGTGGTGAGGCAGGAGCGGAGGGAAGAAACTGTAGAAATTCGGTGACAGATATAATGGGAGATTTTCTGCTGGCTTTAAAAGAAGGTAGGTAAAGTGCCCTGATTTACTAAAGGAGGAGTATAAAGCTTTCATGACTGCTTACAACATCTGGGCACCAGGCTGTTGTCATGCAGGGTGGATGATAGATTGAGTGATGTTGATATTTTTTTCCATTTTTAAGTCTTTAGAGAAGGAGTGAAACCTTGAAAAAGGTCTTGTTACGCGGGTTGTTGACCAGTGTCAAAGTTAGTGTTATGTTGGCAGTTTGTTTGCAAGTCTGAAAGCTCCAGTGTGGTAGAAATTTCTGCCTTAGTAGGTCCAATGGTAGGTCTTAGAAGGTTCAGCTGTAGAAGCCTTGTTGGGCAAATACACCTATTGTAAAGTGAACCCAAAAAAAGACATATTCAGGACTGGCAGTGGGGCAAACCGAGATGGCTTTTGTCTAGTAAAACAAAAACCTACAAAAGCGTCAGATGGGCTGAAACCCTTAAAACCTGTAGCAAACCTGACTGGGAACACCTGGGAGATGTGAAGGGACGTGCTTTAATTATTGGAGATTGTAATGAAGGATGTCTCCTTGAGAATCTGTGATGAACTCCAGCGAGCTGAAGGCGAATGAAGCGGAGAAAGCAGTTTTCGACTTAGAGGGGCATTAGATGTGGAGCCCGTGTTTTCCTTTAAACAAAGCCTGTTTAAGCTTTTTCAACACATCTTTCTGTTCTGTGCGTTCTGTGTGCTTGTTGGAGCTTCCTTTCCTGAATTAATATCATCGGGTGTTCAGTTTGCCACAGTCTTTGCCTCATAAAGGTGAAAACACAGTATTTAGGTTTTCAAGTAGTTGACTTCAGGCAGTCTTCCTCAGTGTGCAGGTTACGTTGTCGCTGAAGCTAGACTTCTGTGCGGCATTCAAGCCAACTGAACAGTGATTTTGCATGGTTTTGCGTGGGGTTTTTTTGTTTGTTTGTTTTAATTTAAGCTGCCGTTAAAGAAACAGGTTAAAAAACAAAAGAATTTTTCACTGGTTAGTGAAGCACGGTACCTCCCAGCCAAATCCAGATACGGTTGTTGGGATACCATCTCAACAAAAAGAAGCTGTGTCATCTTCCGTGGGCAGAATAACGGGTCTCTCCGTGACTTTGAACCATTGCTTTTCTCATTCCCCTTGTGTGTCTGGAGGGGAATAATTCTGTTTATTTGTCTGAACCTGTTATGCTATACTTAAGCTCCAAAGTTACTTCATCCACATCATCGAGTGTCTTCAACTGTGCTAGGTATCACTTGATTAAGCCCCCGGGGATTTAAAGTCAGCTCTAAACAAAGTAAAAGAGGGGATCTGTGTTAATGAAGTCTCAAGCATAGAATCTTTGATGAAGTGCTAGGTGCCTGTGTCTCTTCTCAGTCAGAGCTTTGGTATTCAGGCATTTTCCAGCTGTATCTGATTTAATTAATGTGGTACAATTCCATCTGAGTTGGGTTAGGGAAATTGCCTGGATTTAGCAAAAGAAATGGCTACTTCTGATACGATCAGCTTTTGTGCATAGGTCACAACACGTCTACTGAGGAGAAGAGGACCGCGGGGTGAGTCGGGCAGGAGGGTTTGTGTCCTCTGGCAGCTGTTTCATGCCAACTTGAACAGATTGTGTGAATCCTGATTGCAATGCCTCACTTCTTTAGGTGTAATTGGTGTATCAGTAAGCTATAAATTATTAATCTGGTTTAGGCTATATGATACCGTGTTGCTTTGCCCTTGGAAAACCATTGTTGAGTTAAAAAACCACCAGTAGGATTGAATTGCTGTTTCCCCACCTTTATAAAACCATATTCTTTTTCAACTGATACAATGGCAGGCTGATTTTATTTTCTGGTTGTCTATTTTTCCAGAGAGAAGTAGGCTTCTTGGGACACTGTGGGTGTGTTCACTCCTTTTTTTGGTAAGGGATAAGACAATAAACAACTTTGCTTGTAGGTTTTATCATCTTTTACTCTTTCCAACAGTCTTAAGCTATTTCATTCATGTGTGCTCAGCCACAATATTGACACGTTCCATATGAAATGACTGTGTAGGCTCTGCCCTTGTAACTGAAATCTTTGAATTGGGATAAGTCTACTGCTTTTCCTTCTCCTCAGGAAAAACTTATGTGAAGATTTGCAGGTGACGGAATACTGGCCTCATTATACCAAGGCTTAGGTAGTGTGAAAGGAAACTATGCATTTGGGGGGGGGGAAAGGATGCCTAGTACTAGTTTAGAAATTGTATGTCTAGTTGAATTACAGCAGTTTCAGTTTTATTTACTGTAAAGCAGTAATTTTAAAATAAGATCATGTTTGTAACACGAAACACAGAAGTACTTTGGAAAAAATGTGTTCTGATCTCCTTTAGAACTTTGGGTGCACCCGTATTAACATCTGAACTAAGTGTGTTTTTGAAAAGTCTCCAGAATGTCCTTGCTTATTCACTTTATTAATAATGCAGGGGGTGTTGGAATGCACAAATTGGATTCCTTCCGGGTGGAGCTGAGGTGAAAGATGTGCTTCAGCTTCTCTGCTCCGACTCCTAGTGCAGTCTGCAGAGCCAGACTAGAGCTAGTCTGAATTACTGGAATGTAGGTAGCACGGCTGTTGGGTCATCAGCACCAAACCTTCCCGTGTCCTGGCGTAGACACAGCCTTTTTTCTTCCCTTTCTCTTCCCGCTGTCTTAATTAGAATACTCAGACTTTTGCTGTGAGTTGTTGATTTCTGTTATTCACCCAGTGCTACGGTCTGAAGCAGAGAATGGTAGTCTACAACTGGCAGTTTAAAAGCACATCTGCTTTTAATTTTCTTTATTTTTTTTCCTAAGGATTGTTTAATTTTGTCTGCTTAATACTCGTTGTTCTGCAGTATTTCTTTTCAACTTCAAAAGTGAAAAATGATTGGGACTTAACTTGAAGCGAATGTAAAGATGAATTTAAAAAACCTGTGCCTGTGAACTGTTTTAAAAGTTTGAACAGAAAAATTTTATGGAAGTGTTGAACTTAAGGAAACGCAAAAGCATATTTTGTCAGCACTGAGGTAGCTAGAAAGCACTCCTGTGTCCCTGACTTTCAGGAGCCACTTGAAATCCTGATGAGGGGAGCTTCAGTAGAGTATGGTAGGATCTTGTGGAAGAATGAGAAATCAATTTGTTTAAAGAAAATAGGGTTTTGAAACTATTCTTCCAGCTGTTGACAATAACTGGGACATTACCCACCTACATTTTTGAAGTGTCTGAAGAAAGTAGATGGAAGCTGAGCACAGTAACAAGTGTTTTTCCAGTGCAGTTTCACAGTATGGTCCAAGGCGAGCTGGGTTTGCTGCTGAAATGGGTGGTCCTGGTCTTTCCCCTGCCCTGGCCATGCGTTTTCAGCATCTTACCTGCCATCAGAGGGAACGATCACGTGAATGTGTAGCAAGTTGGATCCCAGTGAAGACTGTGGCTTAAAATGTTATTTGTCCAAGGTGATTTGACTCACTTTGCAGAAACATGATTGTTGGCTAACACGGGATGAAGCAATGTGGTGGGTTGGCCCTGGCTGGAGGCATGTGCCTTCCTTTTGTTCTTATATATTCTGTTGATTTGTAGAATCTTTTACCCTAATATGTGGCTTGCCTAACACGTGCTTTCTTTAATCCTAGTAAGGGCCAGACACTTACTGTTCAAGTTTATAGCACTTGCTTTGAATTTAGGTAAGAAATGGTATTCTTATAAGATAGTTTCCCAAGGTCACAAATCAGGTTCATGGCCAAGCCAATAATAGTAGGGCACCTTTCCTTTCATTCCTGTTTTAATTAGGCTAAACAGTGTTGAAATAGCTCTAGACTGATGGTGAAGCCATTTGCTTGGAACATGCAAGCCTGAAAACTAGTAAATAGTGTAGGGATTGTTGCTGTATGGTAGAGGAACACTGCCTGCTTCTCTTAGTCCTTCCAGGATGGGTCTACATTTTTAGACTCTAAGTTTTTTTAAAAAATACACATTTTCTAGGTTGTGGTCATTTTAATAGTGGATGGGTCTATGAATATATTACAAAGAATAAAGATTTTGCAGTGGAAGCTTTAAAAAGAGATTATAGGTGATATATTCTCACATACAAATACACGATTTATAATCCCTTTTGTACAAAAAAGGTAAATCATTGCCCTAAATTAAAAATGTCTTTGTTGCAAAGTATAGTAAGTGTAACACCTTCACTTATAATTGACCTGGTATTGCTTAACTCAGGCTTATGGTACAAAATGATGAATAACGAAGAGGAAAAGCAAGTAGAGCTAAGACCTTTTTAATATTAATTTGTAGGTTGTTTGTTGTTTGTGAGCATGAAGATTTTGCTGTGAAAATGATAATTTTAGGCTAGTTGGGATAAGAGTTAATAAATAGAATTAGGTAATGTTCCAAGTGTTAGTCTCAAGGATGTGTGCATACTATTCTGATTTGTTTTGTATTGAGAACAATAATATTATAACTCATCTATAGTTCCCATTTTCTTTTCTAAGCTGCTGTTACCAAAACAAGTTATTTATAAACAAAATGAGCCGGATTCCACATGTGGGTGTTTTGTTTTTACTACCAGACATGTACTTTTTTTGTGGCCTTTCTAAATGTGCATTAATTGTTCAGACCATCTGGAATGGATATAAAATCTCTTTATGTACTTTTACTGTAAAATAATTTTGAACAACTGTTTAATTTTTTTTAACTTAATGTGAATAAAATCACTAAATCTCCTTTCTGAAGTAAGAGTATGCAGTCTGTTAAAACTCAAACGTACCACTTTTTTGTAATGTTTTCCAAGTATACCCTCCATCCATGACAGAGCGGGAAGCCCCAGTTCAGGGACTGGCAGTTGTGCAGCAGCATGAGTCCAGTAATTAGAGGGAAAGACTAGACAGATTGAGAAAAAGACTTTGAGATAGTGAGAGCAAACCAAGCTTTGTTACTCTCTGTCAAAGGCGCTCAAGTGACTGATGGTATGTTTGTGCTCTCAAAACTGTCCTTTGCTGATGCAGAAAGTCTTTACATTATGAAGAGCTATTTTGTTTTATTTTGAGTACTTTAGGAGATTTAAAGAACTTACAGGGTTTGGTTTTCTTAATGGATGTTTTATGCTAGTTTATATGTCGTTATTTCCACTCTTTTAACTAGCCATTTGCATTAATGTGATGATACCCTTCCACTAGTTTCTCCGGCGCTCACCTGCATGTCCTTCTTATAAAACAGGTGATTTTCTTTGTAGCAATAACAGTTAAATTGAAAGAAGTTAATAAATTTATGTGTTCACAGAAATAGTAGAGATGGCAAAGGTGAGTGGATTGAGCTCAAAGTTCCTACAACCTGTTAAACGGGGATGCAAAATCTTGGTGGTGGTTCTTCTCAAGATAGCCTGGTAGTAGTGGGGAGATAAACCGTGAAGAGGATGGAAACCTGTATCTTGGGTTAAGGTAGGAGAGGCTGGTGTAGTTGAGCAGTTTGCAAACCCGCATCTCCTAGGAGAGAAGGAGTGATGACTCAGACCTACACCGGCAGATTGTGGAGGAGTGACAGTGTCGGGGAGAGCAGCAGTGAGTGACAAACAGCTGGGGGGGCTGCCCTTGGTTGGCCTCAGTGTGCTTCCACTTGTCTCGGGAAATTGTAGAAGCTTTGGGAGGAGAAACTCTGAAATAAACAGTGTAAAATGAGGAGAAACTCTGAAATAAACAGTGTAAAATGAGAGGGAGTAACATGCAGGTTATGAAGCTGTATGCTTTTTTCAGAAGCATAGGACAAAGGTGTAATGAGTATATATACAAGACATAACAGTTCCTGGTGTCTGAAACTGCCTAGTGAAGTTTCCCATGGTAATATTTTGTATAAATTAATTATGACTGCTCACACAAACAGATCAACAAATGATCTGATCCTACGTGGTTGGCTGTTGACAGAATTAATACAGGATACGCAGTGTATATCTGTTTGGCTGATTTAATATAATCTTTGCATAAGCATGTAGATCTGTCATACTCAATGGACCTGTTTATTTCTAAGGTTGTAGGTGAAAATTTGCTATTATTTCTAGTGTTTTATGTCCCCAAAGGTTGCATTCTTTGCTAGTGAAGTAAGGCTTTTGTTATTTTTACCTGCTCAGCTTCTGACAAAGTAGAATCTTAAATTCATTTTTCACCGTCTTCACGTCACAGCAGCATTACCACTCAAGACTTTCTTGAATATTGTGAATAATTTTAAACAGTAAAAACTATTTAAAATAGGCTGTTTATTGTTACTGTTAACAGAGTCTGTAGTGCTTTTTTGTCAGTAAGGCAGCACCTGTTATTTTACTCAGGGTTAAACAAAATTACATGGTTTTTATTTACTTTGATACTGTCCTGCAGAAACAAATCTTTAAGCAATAACTGAATTTCTTTTGTATGTGTGTATTAATTGAGATTAAACAGGGCATCTTTCAAGTTTGCTGAATTAGTGAGATGCATAGCTAACTTCAAGTTTTACTTGTATCTTAACAGTGAAAGCAAGTTGAACACTTTGGTGCAGAAACTTCATGACTTCTTGGCTCACTCATCAGAAGAATCGGAGAACGCAAACTCTCCTCCAGCATTATCAAAAACCAAAACCATAGGTAAAAAGACATTTTATGTTTTTATTTTCACTGTAGCTAGGGTTCTAAAGTCAAATAACTTCGTTACTTCACTGGGGCAATTAATACAAAGTCCTAATGTTATTTAAGTGGTGGTATCTTAATCTACAGTGAGCCTTCAGTTCTGAATCTGTTATTTAAGTGGTGGTATCTTAATAAATCTACGGTGAGCCTTCAGTTCTGAATATTTTCTAAATGTGAAAAAAAGTGCTAATCCTACTGGTAATTTACCTTCTGTGAAACATGAGCTGGCAAACGTGCATGTTTCCTGTGGTAGGGGTTCCTCATTCAGTTTTCCTGTTTTCCTGGAAATGTAAGTACAGTAGCTGTTGCAGTCCTTGTAGTTGTCGATGAAGTTCTGGCTTTCATAATTGTTTGAAAAAGGTTTATATATGTAATCTGGAAACATCTGAAAAGAAAACAATACTTCTGAAAAACTTGGAGTTCTATGCTGGGTCAAATTTGCTATTAGAAATTTTTACTTGCAAGTTAGAAATAGGTAATGAATTTTCAATGCTTTGCTTCCATTACAGTCACAAAAGGTGACATTATTTCATAACAGTACCGAATAAAACTTGTTTCCAAATTTAACTAGGTTAAATATGTTCCCTACTTAACTAGGACTGGATACAGGTGCAAAACCTTTCAACCTCTACTGTTTAGTGAGATAAAAGTTGTGCTGAAGTGATCAAGTACAGGAGAATGAGGGTGTTGTGGCTGTAAGGAGTTAATTTCCAACCTCCTGTTGTCCCAAGTAACAAACTTAGGTGGGTTTTCTGGTGTGCAGTTACTAGGTGTTAATGTTTTGTCTGCTGCCAGGTGGTGCTAACCTCCTTGTGTCAGAATGAAACTGAACTGTGAACATGGGAAAAAAGAAATCAGCCATGTGATACTTGAGCAGAGTAATAAACTAAACTGTGGTGTAGATGCATCTCAGAGTGAAATTTTGCTGAGGAACATACTGTGAAAAAGAAATGTTCTCCGTTTATCCTGTGTAGTTACAAAGTATAATTTGGCTCCTTGCCTTAAAATACAGATGCACTTAGAAATGGGGGTACACTGAGTAATTAATAGCAGACATGTTTCAGTGTTGGTTTTGAGAGGTCAGATTTCATTTATTAAAAAAGAGCATATTAAAGTTAAAAATGGAAGAATTAAACACTTAAATACTGGAAAATGACAGAATTAACTGTACAAATTTATTTCCCTTCCCAACTTCCTGTGCCTAATCGTAGTGTCTTTAGCAACTGTGCTTCTATTTATTTATTTATTTATTTATTTATTTCGCTCCACAGACTGCTCATTCAGCAGTAGACATGACTGGGGCCAAATCAGGTGTATATAGCAGTGGAACTTGGTTTGTTCCAGCATTTGGAGGCTATGTGAACTACTAGGTTAGAGTGTTGCGAGGAGGGAGAAGATGATGAAGATGGTTAAGTGTAGCTCAGGAGAGCTGGAACATGTCCCTGCCACACACACACAGGTCAATTAAAATATGAAGCAGTTGCTCGCTGAGTATTCTGTCTTGTGCACCCCTGTGGAGCTGAACTGTACTGTAATAATGATTACGTGCTAGGAATGATAGGTCAAGTGAAATTGTGCTGGCAGCTTCAATTCTGGCTTTTCTTAATTTTTTAGTACTTGATTTTAGAGCCTTATTAATGTTTCATTAGCCTCTGTGCCTTCGAACTGCGTGTCTCCCTCCTCATCGTGGGGGTGCCAGCAGGGGAATCCCTGGGAGTGTAGGAGAGACTGACTCCCTGCTCTTGTTTCAAATGAGCAGCCCCTGCCCCAGAGCAGCAGCCACGGGGGAAACCCTGCATCGTAGCCCTGCGTGGATGGAGCTTGTGCAGTTGGGTCAGCACCAGGAGCTGTGAGGGGATGCAGCATGCTTGGCCGTTCTGTGAGGATGGCACACCTGCGCTCCAGCCACACTGGAGCATGGTCAGGCGCTTTGGGGAATAGCGCCTGTGCAGTCTCGTTAGCAGTCTGACTGTAGAACCGACAGATTGTAGGTGCCAGAATCAAAGCAACCTCTGCTGAGCACGTCCAAACTGGTATTTTCCACACATGTATCGCTTGGGCAAAGTTGGTCAAGAGTAGAAGGTGGACAGTGTCTTGTCTCCAAAAGAAATGTCACCCTCCTTAAAATTTTAACTTCTTTCCTCAGGATGAGGGCATGCATGTAATATTCCACAGAAGAAATTTCAGGTATCTCAGTGGAGCAAAACCTTTTCTGTATCCATTTTTTATTGCTGGATAATTTTGCCTGAAATTTACCCAAACGATTCAGCCCAGGTCAAACACCCAGCATTCAATTTTCTAATCAGTGTAATTTAATTTTTTTAAAGTGTAAACCGGAATAGTTTGTTTTTCCCAAAACTGAAGTGTAAGGCTGTAGAAAGTTGCAGTGCTATCAGCCTTAGGTTAAAATCACAAATGGTCATGGTATGTATCCTGCAATTATGCTACCACTTCACTCTTGTGTTTCTCAGTAGCGCATCTGTAAAAATGCTGCTATGACTAAGCCTCCTGAGCACCTTCATACAAGTATCATTGAATCACTGAACTTGAAACTTGCCCTTCCGTTGCCTGGACTGGTGGATAGAACAGGTAGTAAGAGGTTGCATGTCTTCAGGTTTTATATTCCACGGCTGACAAGATGGAGAAACGGGAATTCTGTATCATACCCTGTATCAAATAGCATTTTTGTCTTTGGTTCCACGATCCCAGATTTAATACTGTGTTTTTAGTGTCAAGATGTCTAAGAGAAAATAACTTGAAGTAACTTCGTAGAGATTAAAAAAATGCACTAACTCTATTATTTCTGCATATACAGTTGCACTTATATTTCTTCAGTATTTCTTCACCAGTAGGAAAGTAATTTTGGAATGATTTCTGTAAAATTAATACCATAGAGTGAACTATGTTTTGTTCAGGTGTGTCTCTGAAAGTCACACTCATCTTTATTCATGCTGGTGAAACATAAACAATACTGTGACGTACAGTGGGAAGAACTCTAATATTCCTTGCATTTCAGTGGAATCCTTTAATTTCTCTCCATAGGTAAAAGCAGAGAGCCGAAAAGCAGTCCAGCTGCAATGGAGAACAACAGAGAGGAGGTAGGAGTGAAAATGCTTTTGAATTTTGGTTGCATGAGTAGTTGGAATGGCTAGCATAGGAAATGCTGAGTTCGCTTTGTTGCTTTTAAAACACATACCTAAAGAATGTTGTCAGAACCATGCAGTAAAATGTCATCGTATCTGCTGAATAGGAACATGAGCGGTAATATTTTAGTATAAATTTAAAATTGAATTTTACATTTTGCCTGATACCCATTTCGATTTAGACATATGCCCCATCCCTAGATGTGTTCAAGGCCAGGCTGGATGAGGTTTGGAGCAACCTGGTCTAGTGGAAGGTGTTCCTGACCATGGCAGGGGGTGGAACTGGATGATCTTTAAGGTCCCTTCCAACCCAAACCATTCCATGATTCTATGATTCTCTATGCAAGCAATCCTGCTTCTCCCACCCCCCAATATTTCTAAATCATTGAAATCCCTTCCAACCCAAACCCAACTTCAAAATTTATTTGGACAACTTCATCGTCTTTCTGATGCACAATAAACCAAATCATTCTATGAGTCTATGGTCATGAGCTGTTCTCAGTCCCTTCTCCAGAAAGCTGGGAGAACTTTGAGCTGGTAGTGCAAGTTGAGAATGGCCAGGAGAGAATTTCCTGCTTTTCATGAGGACTCAGTGCTTGAGATACTTGCAGTTTCTCTCTGAATGTCTCAATGTACAGCAGTGCCCTCTCTTTAATTTCTTTGGAGATACATGCACAGGAGGTGAGTGAGCATTAGTGGCTTAGCTTCAAGTCCAGGGATGCCTATTTTTAAATCTGTTTTAAAAAGAACGATGACTTCTTTGAGTCTCACTACTTACCTGAAACTCCATAGATTTAGTTTAACTGAACTGTCATGGAGACTGAAATTGTCTGTCACTTCATCGGTTTTTGTTAATGCTTTTTCTGCCTTTTTTGATTTTTTGGTAAGAGCAGTGGTGGCTTTGGGGATGTGTTAGTTAATGTAAGAAACTGGTTTTGGTCACAGGTCACTTGGTCACAAATGTGTTGACTTTCTAATTTTTTTCTTTTTCTTTTTTTTTTTTTTAGGGCAGTAGTTCTTCGGAAAGAACCAGATCTGTAGGATCATCACGTTCAAAAAGGTTGGTTTGGAAAATAAATAAATTGCTTTTTGGCATGTGAAACTATAAAAAAGTCCATGCCCTACGCCCCAGACTTTCAGTACACACTACTATAAATCCATTAGGTTAGCAGAGTGCTGGTAAAACAATGCTTTGTAGTGCACTTAAAATGAAAACCATCTTTCAGGTCAAAGGTTAAGATCATAAAGCTTGATTTTTATTAACAAAGACAACAAAGTTATCCCGTATCTTCATGACAGAGGTGTTTATACGATTGTTTCTTCGCTCTTGCTATTTCTATAGGCAGAATTCTTCCAGAAATGGAAGTTGGGTCATACAGAAAAAAAGGCTTTATGGACTTCACTGTTGGGGGACTGTAGAATCAAAACTTGCTATTAAGTTGTCCTGTGCAGAAACTGTGATTGGCTGTATCTCTGCTTAGTCCTTTTTCTCCCTTTGATTTAAAAAAGTGCACAGTTAAATGCTTACCAAGCAGTTTGAACCTACAGGAGACGAATTATTTGTGATCTAATTAACAGCAGACTTATTCTAGTAAAACTCCTTCTTGTCCTCTGCTCTCAGCTGATGCGCATTCAAGTGATGTCCTTCATGATTTTTTTAAATCCTAGTATGCTGTATAGATAGGTGAGCTCTTCTAAATGCATGATTTCAACAGCTGCCTTCCTACTGCTCTTTACAAGTGGTGTGTATCTCTTCTCACTCCCCTTTTTATCCAAGTTTGGTTCGTCTGTTATGTCTGCTGCAGTGAAATAATACTCTTCATTCTCCCTTTTCAGTTTGTCTTAATTCCATTTTTGCAAGTGTGGTTTTATATGTGACTTTAGCTGCTCCCTCCTTTTCTGAATCCGGTGACCTGCTGGCCACTTTTTTATTTATATATTTTTTTACAGTCTTGGTTTTTTGCTTCTTATTTATCATTAAAGGTATTTTCACTCCTGTGTTTATCATTCTGAGCCTGATACTGTCCAAAACAGTATCCTACAGTAGTTCATGTATTACCTTCAGACTACTGAAAATTATGCTCAACATTCTGGTTTTGTTTGTTTCTGTTGTTTTTTTTTTTTTTTTTTTACTTACTTTTTTATTTTCCTATGCCCTGACATAGGAAATTCATCGTTGTAATGGATTCAATTCTAAATTATGTCTGTGTGAAATCCTGGCAACTGGTCTTTTGTTCAACAGTCAGCTTTTTCATTTCTTTCTACATTTCCTTTATTTCCTAGCAAGCATCTTTTCTCCCAAGCTGTTTTGTCATTTGCTAATATCCGTGAGTTCTTTTTGCGCTACCTGTTAAGCTTGGAGTGAGGTATAAAATTTCTGAGCAAACCTTCAATTCTGTTTGTTTCGGTCTTTTTTTCCAGAAAGTGTGACTTTCCTGCTTACCTTCTTAAAAACACCTCAATCCTTGATGTAACAAGAAAAAATACAACCAGGAAGCCTGTGAAACAAAAATATGTTCTATCTTTTTATTTCACGTAGGAGGGGAAAACTCCTGTTCCTCACATGAAAATTAGCCTACAACTTACTGTAATAACTCAGAGCATCCCACCTCATCATGTCCTAAATGAATTTAAAGAGCACACAGGTTTCCCCAGTTCATGTGGTGTTGTGCTTGCTGAGCGCCCGGCTTACAGTGTGTAGTATTTGTCACACTCTGGGCTTTTTTCTGTCCATGCAGGAAACCTACAGTTGTAACAAAATATGTCGGATCAGATGAGGAACAAGTCGTAGATGAAGCTGTAACTGAAGACATGTCCAATGAAAACTCAGAAAACGATGTTGATATGAAAAGCTTGCCTAAAGGTAGTTTATGTTTGTCTTTGTTTCTGAATTCAGCGAATTAGCCAAGAATATGATGCAGCATAAATATTTAACTAGAATGCACACGCTCTAGTAAAATGTCTGTCTTAGGTCCTGTTGGGTTTTAGGTATAGACATACGTGCTCGCGCATGAACGCGCGCACACCCCCTGTCCAAGCACAAGCAAGCACCTTTAGTTTTGAACCCAGCATACTTTAATCTGTGGGTAGGCCAGGACGTGCTGGTGGCCTAATTCCAAATGTCAACTGACACCTGTATAAAACCAACATGAAACAGGAAGGTAATTTATGTCTGTTCTTTCGTAGAAGTCTCAAACGCTGTCTCTTGCAGGTTCTTATTTACTTTACTGTCTGCCTTTGAGGTTATTAACAATTAGATCAACAAAAGCAGAACTAAATCTGGGGAGGAAATATCATTATTTGGTCTATTTTGAAGCACCCCTTTTAAAACAGTAAATACTGTCAACCTATATCCCACTCTTCTTAACTCTAGTGTGAGTTTGATGATCTCTTCCATTTCTCACCTATGAAAGTTACAGGACAAATTGGAGGGACTGCTAGTGTTTCCTGCAGGAGTAGCAGTGTTTGTAGCTTTAACATTATGGTTTTAGAATGTTAGATTATTCTAGTGTTCTCACAACAGAAGTATTAAAACTGAGCTCTTAAGTAGGAAAGATGTTTTTTCAGTCACATAATTTTGATGAGTACTCTGTTTAAATAAAAAAGTGAATTTCTAAATTTTATTAAAGACAAAACAGGTTTTATTCTATTGCTTTTTCATTTATTTCATGCTGAAATTAAGATGAGGGAAATTGGATAGAAGGCGGAAAGGGGAGAGAAAATAGTAGTTACTCTAAGGCTTTTGATAGACACCTAACCAAAGCCCTTTATTTGTAGCATTGCACCGTAAATTCTGTAGTCCACACACCCTGCAGTATGACAGTCCTGTTCTGCACGAACCACATCAGGGCAGAGAGAGCAGAATTTGCTCCTCAGAGCCCATTCAGTCTTTGTCCTACAAAACCAGACATAGTTTGAAGTGTGTGGTGGGGTGTGTGTCGGTGGTTTTTTTTTTTCTGTGAACATCTGTGCTTTCAAACCTTTGAATTTTAGTCAACAGATTGCACCTTTTTTTTTAAGGTACTATATTGGCTTTGATTTAATCAGGACTTTTGCACTTCATTTGGATGTGTAATGGTTTCCAATTTCTAAATAAAATTATTCTAGGTACAGTGGTTGTACAGCCTGAGCCAGTGCTGAATGAAGACAAAGATGATTTTAAAGGGCCTGAATTTAGAAGCAGAAATACCGTTAAAATGAAACCCGAGGCTCCCAAAAAGCGTGGAGGTAAATACAATTTAAGACATTTATTAAAACGGGTTTAAATTGTTGCTTATGACCACATTTGGTACATCTAAAAATTGTTCATATTTCCAATAAATTATCCTAAAAATACCTCCACTCTTCTGGCTTTTTGTTCATTAAGCATTCTAGCTTGGTGAAATTAGCCTCCACTGCTGCCCCTGCAATGCAGCAGTGAAAGCTAAGATCAGTGCTCATTAAACTTACTTTCAGTAGCTATAGGGTGCATCATTAGGGACTCCATATGGACCCTCCTTGCTTTGTGTTCAGAACAGTTGCTTGGTTGCAATCAGGTGTTACAGGGACTCCTTTTCTAAGGAATTATATTGGAGCACTGTTGACAAGGAAACATTCACTGACTCACCAGGAAAGCAACTGTATGTGAGCAGGGACATGTATAGACGTATTCCCAATTGGTGAGCTATCAAGAAACCTAAACCTCTTCACAATTCAAAGACATTTTTGTTTTGTTTTTTTTTAAGTTGTGGGAAATCCCCTACCAGTGGGCTCTGCTAAGGATTATCTTTAAAAAGCTGCTGTGCCAGCTGGTTTTCCATAGCTGCTGCTAAAACTGAGGACAAATTAGGTAGATAACTGATAACAGAAATTCATCTCTCATTTTTTCCCAAAAAGTAAAAGAGAGGGAGGATTATGTATAAAGTAGGAGATATTTTCATTCATACTACCAGCAGTATCTTAGCTCACACACCTACAGCGGTACCCAGGGTATTCAGACAAGCTAACAGCTCTTGTACACACTATTCATTCTTCCCATTGTATCATTTGAGATAGTTGCTCTCTTTTAAAGTCTTGCTAAATTAGTGCTATTTCTCCATCTGTGGTTGAAGAGGAGTAGAGTGTGGCTGTGTGAATTGTGCTTGTGCACACATCTAGGCTCATGCATAATTTTAATCACGTTTTGAGCATTGATGTTTCCTCTGTGTTACTAATCTTTGAAACTCACTTCTGCTCTATTCATGTAGATGTCCTGTTCAGCCTATAGAATGCTTTTTCCATTTTAGTTTATAACGATTTTACCAGAGTTCCCTCAGAAATTCTTCAGGGGTGTCGTGTTAAAAAGATAGGAGTCTTCTGCTTGAACTTTGTGGCCTGTGCCTGCATCCCCAGGACAATTCATATGACCTACCCTTCCAGCTTTTTTCCATCCCTAGAGAATTTGCAGGCTTTCTTTTGTGCATCTGATGTACTGGTTACTGATGTGCTGGTGCCTGACACAAGCTTACAGTTTCGGAAGGGACAGCAGGGGTTGTTCAAGCCATACCTCTATCCAGGGCAGGCTCAGCTATGTCAGTGTCACTACTGATAGCTTTAAAATCCAGTCAAAAGATTATCCAGTACATGTCTTTAAGCTCCTGTCAACTTTCAGGGAAATGGAAGAGGTACTGCCTGCTCCTCTGTTGTCCCCATTTCCAGACCAGGAAAGGTAGCCAGGCGAGGGACATGCCTGCAGTCTACCTCAAGAGCAGCTGGATTAGGAATGTCTCAAACCAGTTTTGTTTTGTGACGGGCGCAGAAGAGGTAGCGCAGATCCATTTACTGTACACCTGCGTGCAGCAAGGTTAGTTAAATGACACTGCACTTCCCTTTCTCTTGCTACAAGAATGAGGTGCCTGGCCTGTGCACGTACGGAGTTAAGCATTATTGGTTTAAGCAGGTAAGCATCTAGTCCCAGTGACTTGAGACCCTGACTACCGTGCACAGTGCGAGTAAATAAATAGTAACAATAAAATAAAAAATGCCAGTCCCTCTTGTTCTTTGCCAAGTGCACCTTGGCATTTTTATTAGGAGTTACATGTCCTGCTTATGTTAGAAATAGCAGTAGTAATAGAACTCTTGCCTTTCTAGCATCCGGATGCTCCTATCCAAGACTAGGAGGCATTGTGTCAGTCCTTATTTTCAAGTCTTGTGTCTGCAGCATGGTTATGGTTGTATTTTTGCTAACAAAAATAATTCCTAACCCTAAGTTTAAATATTTTCTCAGTATTAATGAGTTAGTGGTTCTTTAATTTCTTTGGATCATCACCATTTGTACTAGTAACAGGGTTTACAAAGGTTTGCCTCATAAATTAGCCTCTTCTGTTTGTTTTCTGGTGCAAACTTGCAGATTATAGGAAGGAGGCTGTAGTGCTTCCCCTTAAACTTGTAGAGAAGGGGAGGTGGCTTGGGACTTGGCAGTGAATAGGTTGTTCTCCCTCACTTGGCTGTTACCCTCTGTGATTCTTTCACCCATTTGAGGACTGTGATGTTTGACAAAGCCTGGGCAGGCTACTGTGCTGCCTGGTGTAACAGAATGTGGTATTCTTGCCTAAGAAATACCATATGATGGATGTGTTTATTCGAGGTTAACCAGCAGGTATTTGAGCTGGTTTTGAGGTCCTAAGAAGAGCTTTGCAAGTCCATGAGCTCTGCAGCACGTGCAATTGTGCGTGCATGGAAGTGGAAAACACCAAGTCTCATATTCACCATTTCAGACCTGCTATCTTCCCTGAATTGTAAGGGTGTATTAAGTGTTCTTACTGACCTGTAAGCTTCAGCAAATTGTTGGTAGCTTGTATTGTATCTTGAGAATGTTAACATTGTGGTGTTGGTGCCTGGTTCAAATTCTGCGGTAGCGATCATTTTAGAAAAGACTGTAACCATTTAGTTAACCATTAGAGTTAGATTCCTTACAATGCTTAGTGAACATGACAGCAAAGGACGTGGCACAGTCAAGTGATCCCATATCAAACCTCTGCTTGATCCCAAATGAAGCTTTTGAAAGTGTATGAACTGAGATGATGAGCTTTCACAAATGATTTTCCTTTTTCTTGAAAGCATGGCTGCTGTTGGATACAAAACTATCTCATAGTATTAATTAGTTAGTTGAGCAGCCTGGCATGTAGCGAGCCTCCCAACCCCAAGTTCACCACCTTTGGAGGTGAATGGGGGGATTGACCGAGTGTAGGTACAGTAGGAGAGTGGTACACAAACTGTGGGAACAGTCAGCAAGCTGGTGAGAACATATATATTATAGCAAAATTTTAGTTAAAAAAACCCTAGCCAAAACCCCCTAACAAAAAACCTACTATCAAGAAGGGAACAAAAGGTGAAAAAAGATTTTTCAAGCACTATTATAGGGATTTCATGCATCTTCTGTAACAGTTTTCCCTATTTTTCTTTGAGAAATTAAAACTGTATGTGAAAGAAATACCATAATACCATCAAGAATTAAAATGGCATTTCATGCACACAAGTTAAGTGGGGAAGGTTGTACAGGGTATCAGGGCTGCTTGGCAAGAGTTTTAGTGACGACTCTTACTTAGGTGTGTTCTCGTAAGGTGACCAGTCAATCCAAATTAAATCTCTCAAGGAAGAAATTGTATCTTGGTCCCACGTGAAGTTCAGAAATCAGAGGAAAGTTCCCTCAGTCTACAGAAAGATTTCTCTGATGTTGGGTGGTAAAGTAATAGAGGCACATGAAAAACCTGACAGGGCAAAATATTGTGAGAAACTGAAATATGTATACACAGATTTCTTAAAAAAAGAAAAAATGAATTGATGTGTGGTTTGTAATCCTCTCTGTAGAGGAAGGACTGCATGGAATTGTAAGCTGCACAGCTTGTGGGCAACAGGTGAACCATTTTCAAAAGGATTCAATCTATAGACATCCTACACTGAAAGTTCTTATTTGTAAGGTATGTGCTAAACAGTTCTACAGTTTGTACTGCTTGTTTTTGTTTGAAATGTCTTGTTAGTTGATTTGGGTGGGGTTTCTTGTGGGACTAGTTCTTGTTTATTATCCTATAAACTTTTTTGTTATTAACTGTTACAATTAAGGAAATAAAAGCAGAAAACATAAAGGCAGATACAGTTTACAAATTGATATTCCTGTTTTCTTATACCCCAGTTAAACTTATTGTGGTTTCTTTGTAATTTATTTTTACAGTTTTAAGGCTATAATTTTAGAGTATTTTTTATGTTAAATGATCTGTCGGAAATGTCTGCCTACTCGTATTCTAAGAGCAGATTCAGTTCTGGATCTCCTGGTAAAGCATTGGACGTAAAACAATGTCAGCATAAGAAGTGGCAGAGTAGCTTCAAAGCCATCTCAGTTTCCCTTGTGTACAGCTCCTGGACTGTTAATTTATGGCAGCCTCTGCAGTGAACGTCTAATCCATAACCCAAAACATCATCTGGGTCTTCAGCTGCATGATTTCGTGGTGGCTTCAGTTAGGCCTGCAATGGGAACAGGAGGAAGGAAACGTCCCTACCTCCTGTTTTGGAGACCTCTTTTCATTTTCAAAGAGATACAGAGACATCTGTCTTTCATATCTCTGTAGTTGTAGAGATCCTATAAATTATCTCTAAAGACAGAGATGCAGATCTGCGTTAAAGTGCACATGTAGCATTCCCCTTCTCTTCCCTCCTTATGCTTCTTCCCCAGTTCCCAATTAATGTTACGTACCCAGCTGCCTATCTCAGACATGTCCATCCATCTACTCTAATGTTCTGGCTCATTTCTTGTGTTCAGTTTGGCTTGTTTCTGTTATAAAATATGCTTTAGATAAATCAGCTCAGAAGATGACTGTTTTCAGTCTCCATTGCAGTCCTAACCCTTGTTCCTAGACTTGAAAATCCTTACCATGTAGCTCTACGTGCTCTTGCAAGATGCCTGGGTCATTTTTGAAACTTGTCTGGTGTTCAGTATCAGTTCTTGACTGGGAGCTCTGCCACAAAATTCTACCATGAGCTGTTTCCCATGAATTGTCTGGATCGTTACTGAGTTGAACATGCCCCATGTTAATGTGAGAGAGAGAGGAATGGAAGTCCCTAATTGCATACTCCATGCCTTCCGTTACCTTCTGTACCTAGTTCCTTCCTTATTTTTCTCCGACATAGGTAAATACTCCCAGACTTGAGAAACTGTTTTCCTTCAACTACAATGATCTGCCAAGTGTCTAAACAGCAGCTTTTATTTACTGTTGGGGTTTTTTTGTTTCTTTTTGTTTGTTTACTTTGAACAAGTGTGTAACTCTGGTCCAGGTAAAGGGGCATCATCATTTTAAATTCAGGTGCTGAAGCCTCTTCTGGACTCTGAATTCACTGGGTAAAAGGCCAGAATTTACCTAATAGCTGGTATTAATCCCTATTCAAAGTAGATCTTCAAGTCTGGGAGAACTGTACTACCAACTGGAAAAGAACACCCACCCCCTCAAAACTGGGTTTAAAAAAATTCAGCAGCTGAAGCCACTGCGGCTACTAGTGGAGTTGTGTGCATTTTTCCTTAGTATTCCCAGTTTTTCAGTGGCAACACTATGTTTGCATTTGGAAACTGAAGCCTTGGATGTTAACATCAAGATAAATACTGAAGACCTTTTAATTTAAAGCCTTTGGGGATCGATTACTGACATAAACATACAGCTGAAAATTGTATTTTATGTAGGATTGTGTCAGGCAAGATGTGGTGTTGATTACCTAGGAAACAGGTGGAAAAAATTTAAAGATTTGAAGAGAAACATTCAATTAATGTTCAAAAATATGCAAACACGCAGCCATCAAACGAAAGCCTATTTAAGTTTCATATAATCCTTGAGCCATCTAAATAAGAAGTCATGGTTTAGGGCCTGTTGTGTCAGTGGAAGATGGTTTTTAGAGTAACACAAACGTAAAAGGGTTAGAATGCTCAAGACCTTGCAGCTGCTACTGTTAATGGCTTGCTTCTACTACATGCTGAAGTCATATGAATTGCTGAAGTCCAGTTGAGATTTAATTAAAAAATTCCTTGTCCCATCTCTTTCTTTACAGACTTGCTACAAGTATTACATGAGCGATGACATAAGCCGTGATTCAGATGGAATGGATGAACAGTGTAGGTAAGTGTATGAAACCTGAAATAACACCTCTTCTGTTTTGGCTTATTTGGTGGGGTTGGTTTTTTTCCCTTGCAATAATGAAATTATTGACAGATAAAGACCAGTATGTAAGAGCTTAAATCAACAATTGTTTCTCACCAAGAATTGCTCAATCCCAGGTTTTTTTGTAAATATTTGATTGCTATTTTAGTAATTAACAGGAAAATATTTTATAAAGAAGTCCAAGAGTAAGCACTTGTAAGACATCACATTTTTAACTAAATTTCATGCCACCTTACAATTACTTTCAAGGAGGGGATAGAATCTGATGTTCTAAACCTTGTGAGCCACAGAAACTTACCTTCCAGATGCATCTTTTGCTTTGGAAACACTACATAGTTCTGTGTCCTTATGTCAACTATCTAAACGTGTAATCCAGTCATAACTCTGTGGTCTGTGATGTCTGAGCTTACTTGTCAGCCACTTTTCAGGTCTTCATCAAAGACTGCGCAGTCTGGACCTAAATGAAAACCCGTTGTTTTAATATGTGCCTGCAGTAGTAATATACCAGTTCAGGCTTGAAAGTCCTAAGCTAATTCGGTTTGTTGTAATATAAAAGAAAGCACTTTCATTTAAATTCTCAGAAGAAACATGGAAAAGAATTAATTTTTTTCTTTTATTTAAAATTGGTGCTAAAAGTGTGTTTGGATATTACTGACCATTTCAGCTTTCTGAACTGTTAATCTCATACTTCAATTTTCTACCTTTTCCAATTCTCAGTTGTGTGCTTTTCAGTCATGCTTTTAATGATGTTTTGAATTAATGAGTATCTCTTTATCACCTGAGGTTTTAAAACGCAAGTTCTTTATCAAACAGTGAAAAATAAGTGATTTCTCAAATTTGTCACCCTGTTGACATGGAGGAAAGACGCTTACATTTCTGTGTCTCATTGCAGGTGGTGTGCTGAAGGTGGAAATCTGATTTGCTGTGACTTTTGCCATAATGCCTTCTGTAAAAAGTGCATTTTGCGCAACCTGGGTCGAAAGGAGCTATCGACGATACTGGATGAGAATAACCAGTGGCACTGCTATATTTGTCATCCAGAGCCTTTGTTGGACTTGGTCACTGCGTGTGACAGTGTCTTTGAAAATTTAGAACAGTTACTGCAACAAAACAAAAAAAAGATCAGAGTTGAAAGTGAAAAAAGTAAAATATTTGACCATACAGTCAAGTTTTCTCCAAAGAGAAATAATTCAAATTGTAATGGTGAAGAAAAAAAACTAGGTGGTTCATATTCAGGTTCACTAACGTATTCTTACAAAGCACTAATGGTGCCAAAAGACTTGCTTAAGAAAACAAAAAAGCTGGTTGAAACTACAGCAAATCTGAATTCTAGCTTTGTAAGCTTTTTGAAAAACGCTGCAGAAAATGTAGAAATAAGCCCAGCTCTGCAACTTTGTCAGCTAAAAGCTTTTAAATCTGTATTGAGTGACATGAAAAAAGCTCATCTGGCACTAGAAGAAGGTCTGAACCTGGAGATTCAAGCTTTGAATGTTAAAATCAAAGATAAAAATACCAAAGAGAAAAAACCTGATGTTAGATCAGAAAAAAATGAGGGGAGAAAAGATGAAGGAAAGGAACATGTGGCATTAAAAGAGGATGACACTGCAAAGACACAGACAAAAGTTGTATCAGAACGGCCTGACAGTGAGCCCATGGATCAGAGTGTTCCAGCAGCGGAACAAACAGGTAACAAGCGTACTTCTGGTGAAGATAAAAGGTCTGGCAGAAGTGAAGAACCTCAGTATGAACCTAATAGCACAGAGGCTTTAGACATGGATATAGTGTCCATTCCCTCCTCTGTTCCTGAAGATATTTTTGAGACTCTAGAATCTGCTATGGAGATTCAGATTACACCAGATGAGCAAGACAGTGGAAGTACAGGAACAGATCATGAGACTCTAAATTCAAATATAAAATTGAACACTGCTGGGAAAGATACCAAAGGTGGTACTAAGTTAAAATCGTCGGCTAAAGGAACAAAAGAATTGATTGTAAAATTGACTCCTGTTTCCCTTTCAGAGTCTACAGTTAAAGCGGAAGATCAAGACAGCAATCTAGAAAAGGGAAGTAAGGATGTCGATGTAAAACCTAGAGCAGAAAACTGTGATTCTGTAACACAAAATCATAATGCTGGCAGTGAACCTTCCACGGAGAATGAAACTGTCTCGCTTGTAGAGGAGTCTGATCTCAGGAGGTCACCGCGTGTGAAGACGACACCTCTGAGGCGCCCGACAGACATCAGCCCGTTAACGTCGAATTCAGAAGAAGACAGCAATGACACATCTAATGAAAAACGTAAGAGAAAATCATCAAAACAGCCAAGGAGGAAAAATGATAAAAGAAGTTCTACTGACAGCACTGCTGATGGTCCTAGGCCTAATAAACTCTCCAACTCAAAGCCATACGTATTGGAACAAAGCTCAGACTCGGATGAGGTGCCAGCTGTTCTTCAGGAAGTAGCTATGATGAGTCACAGTTCTTCAGATGTTGATAGCAATAGTGAAGCACAAACGAATGATCAGAAGACGTCTGATTTTCTGAAGAATCAACCAGTGAAGGACGAAAATGGAAAACGAAAACGAAAAAGTTCCAGTTCTGGTTCAGATTTAGATGCTAAAAGAGGCAAATCAGCTAAAAATTCCACTGCTGCTAAAAAGAAACGACAAAATTATTCGGATTCTTCAAACTATGATTCTGAGTTAGAAAAAGAAATCAAAATTTTGAGTAAAATTGAGTCAGCAAAAAAAGCTAAGAAAAAATACACACGAAAAGAAGATAGTTATGATTCCTCGGAAGAAGAGCAGAGGAAAAAAGCAGGTAGTAAGAGGAAGATGAATTTGAAGAAACAGCGAAATAACTCTTCTGAAGATGAGGATGCTGAAAAGTCTTCCCCAGAGAAGGGGGTGAATCGTTCTTCTAAAGATAAGGAAATCAGTAAGGGGTCAGCTGCTAAGGAAAGGATAAAAGAAAAAACTGTCAAGGGAAAGCACAGTGAGTCTTCTGATGTTGACAAGTCTTTGCTGGAGAAGGAGGAGAGTTGTCCTAAAGGTGCAAAGCTACCTGACGACGTTAAGAAGAGCAAGGATTTGAAAAAGAAAAAGGCACAGGAAGATTCTTCTTCAGAGAGCACTGAGAAATCTGCAAAGAAAGAACGCAGTTTTGATTCTTCAAAAGACAGATCCAAGAATAAAAAAGGATCAGAAAGCAAAGTGAAGAAATCAGAAAGATTGAAAAAGACAAGTTACAAGAAAGAGCAACATGATTCCTCTTCTGATGCTGAAAAGTCATCTCGAGAGAAAGGTAGTTGCAATTCTTCTGAAAATGACAAAGCTAAAAATGAACCAGCGTTTAAAGAAAGGAAAAGGAGGAATTTAAGAGAGAGAGTGTCTAAAAATGTACAGCTTGGTTTATCCTCTGATGCTGAGAAATCTCCCCTGAAAGAGGAGAGTTCATCCGAAGATGCTCTGCGGAGTAAAAAAGGAACAGAAACTAAAGAGAAGAAAAGAGTAAGTCTCAAAAAGAAAATCTCCAAGAAAGAACAGAATGACTCGTCCTCGTCTGATGAGGAGTCGTATGAAGACAGTAAGAAAAAGATTAAAAGAGGGTCAGTGAAAGAAAGTAAAAAGAGTAACCTGAAAAAGAAAGTGTCAAAAAAGAAGGTGGTTGTCACTTCCTCTTCCTCGTCTGATAAGGAAGAAAATGATGAAAATGATGAACAGAACTCAACAGGTGATGGAAGCAGTGATGAGCAGAAAATTATGCCAGTGACCGAAAACTTAATGCTGTCTGCTGGCACAGGATTTTGTCAGTCATCAGGTGTGCAACAGTTGTTCATCTATGTGTGTTAATGTACTGATAGAGGAGATGTCTAAGATATGGGTAACGTTTAATGATCTAGAAGTGAAAATATGCCCAGCCAGGTAATTCTGCGTTTAAACATTTGCAGCCAGTTAGGTTTTCTGATACTGAGTTGGAAGCACCCATTTTGGTTTGTGCAACTTGTCGCTTGTGCAAACCAGGATGTCGCTGTAAATAGAGAGGCTTGAGAAGCTATGGTCTGTAATTCCAGCTGGTGTTCCCTTGCAGAACAGCTTTCAAAAGCCTCTTCCTCTCTTTAGCTGCCCAGGAACTATTTAGCAGAAACTGGTTTTAAGCAGTAGGTATGTAGTGAACTCAAACTTGTCAGTTCATGGTTGTACACTAGAGGTGACTCTGAAGACTTGTGGCACGCAGTACACACTTAAGAAATCAAGTAGGTGATCTTGGTGCCTCACGAGAGCCATGTAGCTTTAGAGCAGCTGGTGCCAGTTAACAAAAATCTCATCACTTACTTTTTTCATGGCAGGTTTAATAGTAATAATTCTTTTTCTTGCCAATTCATCAGTGTCTTATAACTTCAGGAAATTAGAAAGAAACTCAGAACTGCTGAATTGGAACACTTGGTTTTAAAAAAAACTGGAAAAGGAAGGGTAGTTTTCACATTGCCTGGAAGTAAACATGTTTTTAATAAGCGCATTTTCAACTAGAAAAAATGCAGTCTGTTTGCTGCTTTAATTACTGTGACGGGTAAATTATTTCCTCTTTGTTTGCTTCTAATGTTGTTTCACAGGAATTTTCTGTACATGACTTAAGTGTATCTGAGCCAACAGTTACAGTAGTTTGCAGAGCTGCCACGAAATACAGAATTAATAAAACAGCTATATGTTTATGAAGGTAACAGAAGGGACACTTGCATTTTGGCTTTCTGGAAAAGCCCTTGTAGGCTGACACTAACTGCAAAATGAGATATGTTGATTGTAGTTTCTTTACCAACCAAAAAAAAACCAAACCCAAACCAAAAAACTCACCCCCAAGCCAACCAAGTACCCAGATTTTAAATGAAATATAATGTTCCTCCTTTTTCCTTCCAACTTGATGCTGACCCACTTCTTCCCTAAGTGTTCCTGCAGTTTAGTTTCTGGAGAGTTGCTAATCTTTGCAGATGCAAAGGTTGCTTTTCAGAGACGCTGTGCTGCTTTGGCATGAAATGTCCCTTTGGTCAGTCTGGGTCAGCTGTCCGGGCTATGTCCCCTCCCAGCTTCTTGTAGAGAAGAATCCGGGAACACAGGGGCAGTATCAGAAACCGAGGAAGTCCTTGACTTGATACAAACATTGCTTGGCAACAGCTAAACACAGCGTGTTATCTGTATTCTTCTCAGCACAAATCCAAAACAGCCTCATACCAGCTACTGTGAGGAGAAGTAATTGTATCCAACTAAAACCAGCACAGTTGGTTTAGCCTGGAGAGGGAATGCTAAATGTGGGGAGTCTTAATTGCTGTCTTCTGATCACTTAATGGGTAGTTGTAGAGAAGGCTGAGCCAGCTGCATGAAGAAAGGGTGAGAGGCTGTGGATACAAGTTTTGGCAAGGAAAACTCTGATTAGATACTAGGAAGAAAATTCTTTACCTTGAGGATGGTCAGTGCCTGAAACTGGTTGCCCTGAAACTTTGGGAATCCCTGTCCTTGGGGGATTGCAACTCAAAACTTAAGTGGCCGAGGCCCTGAGAAAACTGACCTCACTTTGGAGTTAGCTGTGCTTTGAGGATGGAGTTGGAGTAGATAACATCTAGAGGTCTCTTCCAACCTTAGTTATTGTATGATTCTATGAGAATCTGCCTTTGTTTTATTATTTTTAAGAGGCGGCAAACTTGCCTTTTCTCTTCAGTTTGGTTTTGGCTTAATGGGTGAGTAAATAAAGGAGTCTGTTCTGTGTCTGCACAAGCTCCGTAGGTTGATCGTTGAATGAGATGTAGGGTCTGGATTAACCAACAGGATGCATCTGTTTGTCTAAGCCCAAGAGTGAGGGACTTTCTGTGGTCACCTCTTAGACAGTGTTGTCAGACATCTGGCTGGTGGTGAGTTCAGGAAGAGTGTCTGTTGCTCAGAGGTGGGTCTCATACTGTGCTACTCTGATGAGTGTACCACGCTGTTGGTTTTGAAGAGCTGTCCATACAGTATGGACCGTATCCATGCGCTACAGCTGAGTTTTGATAGTTGGAGCAAGGGCAGCACGTGTAGTTTCCCAAACACAAGTCTTCACGCCTACACAGCAAATGTACAGGCACTGTATTTGACCTCTGAAAGCAAAAGTAGGCAAGGATTCTTCTTCTCGCGTACTTCTTGATAGCAGCAGGGTAGCTCACAGGTTTGGTTCCGGGCCTTCTTTTCAGTTTGCACAAATTCCATTGTGGAGCTGCTTAATTAGAGCTAATAACTTCTTAGGAAACTTAATTCTGAATCCTAAGTGGAGTATTCAGTTTGTATGTTGTGGTGTAAAAAATTCACAGTACGTAAAAAGGAAAGAATTGCAGGTTGTGTGTATGCAGCAAGCGTAGTGTGGATAAAAGTGGTGCTTGAAAAACTAGATGCTGTTATTAACACAATTTATTAATAATAATACTTGGGTTTATATGTCCAGATAGGTAACTGGCTGTTTTGTTTGCTGGTAGAAAGGTGGTGGTGTTGCTAAGCTGTTTTTATTGGGGGATTCTTGGTGGAGACAGTAATTCACGTGCTGTGTTGTTTATTGCTGATTTTGTATGTGTGAGGCGTTCATGTTTCCTGGTTTTTTGTTTCCCCTTCCTCCCCCAGGAGATGAGGGAGAGAGTAAATCAAGGGCTGTTCCAATGGAGGAGGAGGAAGATGATGATGACGATCCTGAGAATAGGTATGATACCATCCGTAAGGACGTAAAAAAGATTATAACACACCCTAGGCGTGGGCGCAAACCGGCGCAACGGAAGAGCAAGCAGGTTGTGAAAACCACGACTGCCTGCCTTGTAAAGACTCACTCACGGGCTTCCCGCAAGTTTGAACAAGGGGCCAGAAAACAGAGGCCAAAATCCAGAAATGCAAAGAGAGTATTTAGAAGTGTTAGCTAACACACCTTGCGTAGGGTGTGTTATAAACGCACTGCGGCACTGTCCGTTCGATGTTCCCGTTGAAGGTGTGAGGTCTCATTCAGGCAGGTAAAAACCTCCTGATGAATGTGAGTTTCAGCTAGTTACATACATTTGCATCTGTGCAGTATGCAGTGCTAAAACATTTTCAGATTGAACTTGGTTATTTCTGTGACGTAATTTGCTTTTTTAATTGAAACACCGTTTCTCAATAAAGAGAGAACACAAATGTGGAGAAAACAGTATTAGATACTTCCAGCTGTTAATTAAACTGAGTTTTAATCCACTAAAGAATTCCTGAAGTGATTCATGTGATAGTTAAGGCCCTGATTCTACAAGCACTGTGCATAGGCTCGACTGGTATCAAAGAGACTAATTACACCTACACGTTTTAAGTCTTTACATAGGTATTTTCAGAATTGTGGCTTTATATGTATTGCTTCAGTTTCAAGTTCAATAAAAATGAATCTATGTAAGATATAGTTAGATAAGACGTCATATTTTACCAGTACCATTGTAGTTAACAAAATTAGCCTGGCTAGAAAACATAAAAGCTTCATTTCCTTATGAGTGAATGCACAACATGAAGTATTGCTCGACCTCAAGCCACAGTTTCTTTTTGAAGTTACTGTAGTTGAAGAGTTGTTCAATGAATTCTTACACAGTATTTCAGATACTGTTTTTTTTTTTTGCCTTATAGCATGTATGGGACCAGCTTCATAGCTTTGCACAGTTGCTGATGGGGTCCTTTTCTGCTTCTGAGCCTTACTAGTTTAGAATATGGTATCCTTGTTTCACAGAGTTGTGTTTTGATCTGTGGCTGAAGTAAATTTTAAACCCGCTGTTTTATATCCTTTACGGACCTCAGTTTGGCATCAAAATGCTGCTGCTGATGTGGTTGTTGCTTGTTTTCAGTCATCAGATTTAATCAAATAATTAACTCTTAAAAGACAGACGCTCTTTAGGGACTTGACAGCACAAGGTCAAAAGCAGAACATGTAAACATGGGTGACTTTAGATCTTTTTAAATGACACTTAATTTCAGTCCTGTTTTGATTATTTTTTCCCTTCTTTTTTCTTTTTGCTTGTTTCTTAAGTGTTTCTGGTTGATAACTAAGCCACTACACTTTTGTCAAAGTTCAGTGTTTACCATACACATGTTACTGACAGATCTTACTAGTTGAAGAACAATACTGGGAAGGGAGTTAACCCAATTGATAACGAACAAAGCAGTAATATGAATTTGGGGTTTAAAAATCAGTTTCTGTACTTTGTTTTTAAGCTGAATCTTTGTTGAAGTTTTCATTTAGGGAATATTTTGAATATATATATATGAGATGGGGAGGTATTTTGTCAATAAACAGTTTTGTCAACCGGTAACTGCAATCTGATTTTACGTTCACCACGCGTTGTACTTGGCACCAAAATCAGATCTATAAAATGTAAAAAGATGGAACAAATTTTGAGAAGTTAAAAAAGCTTGTTCTTCTGTTTACTCAACACAAAGTGTTTAAATAGTTTACCTACTATTCAGATAAGTTGCCAATTTTCTTCCCGGCCAAAGAGGGTACGTAGTAGCTACCGGGTGTTTGTAGTGTGGGAACTCTCATGTTTGCAAGTCTCTAGTTTAGATGTTCTGTTATTTGCATACCTTTGGATGTGCATGACATGAATATTGATAGTCTTGAAATCATCTTTGCCAAAATGCAATATCCAAGTGGGTCATCATATGACATACAGTGCTGTATGCTTTCATCTTCTGTTGTGTAATTATCTATTATTGGTCCTTCTGATCTTTTAAATGGTACTGTTTAAAATGTTTGCAGTAGTTTTGTTTATTAAGAAGTTAATAGTGTATTTAATGCAGAATGCCTTTAAGTATTTGATGGTTGCAATAAATTTTTGTAAAACGTTTTTCTTGTCCAAGCATTTAATTTAATACAACTCTGACAGCTTGAAAATCAGCCTGTTTCAACAAAGACAGCACAGTATTTAGAACAAGGTGTCAGGTAGTTTTCATGTTTTTTTAACATGTATGGCATCTCATCCAAATACTCATCTCTTAAAATGTCTTTTAAATGGTTCTAATTTTTTTTAGTAATATACCAAAGGCCCATTTAATTCAGCAGTGCTTTAGCTGAAAGAATGGTGGCTTTTAGTAGCCATAAAAACGTCCTTCCCTGCCCGAGGGCTTGTTTGGGGAACCTCATTTCTACATATAATTAGTAGGTGTTTATGAACACTACGAGTGAGTTGCTATAATCTAATTTGGTAATAATATGTCGCGATTATTAACTGGTATTTAAAATCATGACTTTTAAAGAAGATTTATGTTTACAGTGGTGGCCTTGTCTCACCAAGATATTGACAGTCTATGAATGAGCACGTTGTATCGGCACTCTCAAATTCAGGAACAAGGGTGGTGCGAATGATCGTGTGGACTTAACTCCACATCGTGCGAGGCTGCACCTGCTATTCCGTTTTTGCTGCAAGGTCTGACGTTAAAGTAGTCCTAAACTGTGACTAGGCAACCCCTGGGTAGCTTCCAGTTTGCCCATCTCTTTGTAAGAGTATTTTAGTGTAAGCTAGAAAATACGTAGTAACCAATCCCTTCTTTATAAAGGTATGCTGATGGTGTCATTCTTACTAAAGTGAAATATATTTACATCCTGATTTATATAGAATCAAACATGTATACTGTCATTTTATTCTGGAGTTGTTTCTGTGTGTCCTGGTTGAGATTACAGTCCCAGTCTGTAAGGCACTATGTAAATAACAGTTGGGGAAATGTCCTTTATACAAATCTCACCATGTGTTTAGGTAAGATGGAGCAGGCAACGTGACATGCTCAAGGTCACAGCAGATCAGTGACAGAAGTGGATGAAACACAGGGATTCTCTTTTACTCTGATTTCTTTAACTACCTGGAGTCCTGTACTGGAGGTCGTACAGCCTTCTGTGCTCCTTAATTACAGTTGTTTATAGTGTTCAACTCTTTCATCTGGTTGGCCAAGAATATCTTCTGTGTCCTTGACCTGAGTAAATACTATTATCTTTTGATTTTCCTGGGTTTCTCTGGGAGATTGTGAGCAAGGGATTTTTCACACTGTCATAGCTTGGTTTTCCTGGGACCTGCAGTTTGATGTTAATGCAAATATTAAAATGTGAAAGAGCATATGAAGTTTCTTAGCTTAGAAACCTGGTCGCTTTAATGGGTTTATATCTTAAAATTGCAGTGGGATGTATTATCCTGAGCCACATACAATTTAATTTAAAACCAGTTGCAAGAGTTCAGTAGTGTATTTTAATTCATATAAGCCATTTGCTACATCAGTCACTTGTATTGACAAGGCTTAATCTGTTTGGTTCTAATACTGCTTACACTTTTAATTCCTATCAGATCTGTAGTTACATTAAAAATAGGAATCTGTAGAGGTCTCAACAATGCCTCACATTTCTAGCCCAACATCACAGCAGTAGAACGTGTTGAAGGGACTGAAGCTTTTTTCACTAAACAGTCCCATCTCAGTATAATGCAAAGTAGTTGAATCTTTATCCTGGCTAAAAAAAGTATTAATTTTCTATTGCAGAGTATAAAAGCAATAATTTACTAATCAGTATAATTATAGATAATTAATTAGAAGCTAATAAGTTTGCCCAATCTGGTAGGTGGTTATGATGATGATTGATAGGAAAACAACAGCCTGTTCTGTTTATGGATAGTAGGTTTTGTTCATGGTGTTTTTAGGTGTCTTTTATTTTGGTTTTCTCTTAAAGAAGTACTTCAAAAAAGAACAAATAAAAACTTGCGTCATCTTTTGCTAAGAACCAAAGTCAACCTTTCTTGTAAATGTATGATTTCTAAAGGTGACTTGCATGAAAGGTAAGTATTGTTCTCCATGGATGAGTTTGGTTACCTTGGCTAATAAGCCAAAGGATGTATTATTACTAGGCAGTACTTTCAGGATTGAATGTCAAGATTTCATAGTTCTTTTTAGTCTTTCTACTTGTTTTTTTCTTTTCCAAAGCGAACTTTGATGATGATGTTGTTATTTTGATAACCAAGAAAAGTAGCCAAACTGTTGCTGTCTGCATTTCCTGGAGTAGGATTCAAGGTTAATAATTTACATTAAAAGCTTTTAAAGAGAAGCCAACCTGTGACATTCCAAACAGTTTCATTTTGAAGAAAAAGTTCTGACCGTTGAGAGATGGAAGAAGTTTAGCCTTAATTTCTTACATACGGAGCAGTTCATTCCTCTTGCTGTTACGTACGATGTGGGCTTAAAAACAAAAGCACCCAACAACAAACGTTCCACGCCCCAAGTCCCTTTTCCAAATCCTCTGGAAGGACCTAATGCCAAAAGCATTTGCAGGAGGGCGTTACTTATCTGTGGACTTTAGCAAATTTTCATTGGGTTCCTGCCGTGATCTGCTGATAGATGTGGAATTAAAGATTACCAGGAGTACTGCGTTTAAAGATTCACCAGCTACTTCTTCACAAGCCATTTCTCGAGAGGGCAAGGGGGAGTGTTCTGGCTGCTGCTGCATAGTCTGTGACTCTGAGCAATTGTAACTCTTTATTAAACCGCTTTACTTCCCTCTTTTAATAATAACTGAGTATACATTAGTATTGGAATCGGTTTTGAAAGTATACTACCACTCAAAAAATGGAAGGTACTGTGTGAAGTGTTAGGAAACATACCTAGGGAAAATTCCATTTGAGAAGGTCTTGTGTTTTAGGGCACATTGCATGCTGAAAAATGAAACACAGATTCTTTAAAACCTGTTTTATGGTGCTAAATGAAAGTAACAACTTGATTTTCTAACACATAAGAAGCTGTACCGAAGAGATCACTGTGCCTTTGCCATTTTCGAGTGAAGCCTAGGTTGTGGTTCAGTGTCGTGGGGTTTGGACTGATGTTTGGACTGGTAAAAAAGCTTTCCCATTCTGATCTCCACATGGAGTATGCATTAATGCTCCTGAAAGGCAAGACAGACCAGATTTGACTAGGGGAAAAAAATCAATTAAAATTGATGTCCATGGAATGAAAACTATAGTATTTCTGATATTTATATGAGGAAGGCCTGGTTTCATTCTTTCAGGATTTTTCCCCCCCCGGAAGTACGAGTTCTCAGATAAGTCCGCTCTTTTCCTGTGCTTTTGACATACCATTTTATATTTTGCCTTGGATAGATTCACATACGGGGTTTTTTTTTCATGTTGCATTTTTCCATAGTAACTTCTTGTATGTTAGCAGAAAACATTCTCGTGCTGAACTGAAACTGTGAGAAGCTGAGCAAACAGTGTGTGGAACAGGAAATAAGATCCTGATTTTTCTTTCAGGTTCAGGTCCTGTAATGTTTGACAGAACCTTCTTGTGTGTGTACACAAAGAAAATCCCACCACATGTATTTTTTGTCTGCAGTTGCTGTAAGGCGAGCGCGTGTAGTTCTGTGAGGGATGGATTCAGTGGGGGTCTCTTTCCCGAGGCACTTGATGTCAGTTTGTCTTGAGGCAGCATGAGTCGCTCTCGTTACTGCAGCATCTCTTCTGCAGCAGGGTGGCCCCAGGCAATTAGAACGGTGACACACGTTACGGGGTTTTTTCTAACCTGTGAGTTAATGTGTCTTGGAATAATCTTGTTCTCGTTGTTTCAACCGTCCATCCAGTGATGCACTGGTTTTAAAACTGTTTTTTACCACTTAAAGCCATTTTATTACTGTTTGTGTATACGCTACTCAAGTAGCTTCAGTGCCTCAGGAAATTAATCTCATTGATTTAATCAAGTAAGCATGATAACCATTTCTGAGGGGAATGATTTGACTTTTAGGGTTTGGTCTGCAGCGTCTTCATGTTCTTGTTACGGTCAGAATTCATATGGGTGCCTGTCCAAGGACTGACAAGAGGCCATCCATATAGACCATGAATAAAATGGAATGTTTGAGTTTGTACATTTTACAGCTATCTCCAGTCTTGCTGTAAAGCATGAAACTTCTTGTTGAAGATGGGTTACAGAGATTTGCTTTCTAAAAGGAAGTTAAAACGTTTCATTGAACATAAGAGTTTTGCTGATATATCCTGTCTTCCCACAATAACTTTTCATCATGTGTCTTCTTTTTGTTCAGCTTTCAGCCCCCCCCATTTTTTTCTGAATGGTATAGGGTTACACTTGTCGTTTGTGGATTTCCCTGAACAACGGAATAAATAGTTTTTTCTGTTTTAATTCAAAGAATTGCCAAGAAAATGCTTTTAGAAGAAATCAAAGCCAATCTTTCCTCTGATGAGGATGCATCTTCAGATGATGAATCGGAAGAAGGGAAAAAGAAAACTGGAAAGCCAAACGAAAACACAGGAGATGATGGTGAGCACCAAAAAAATCATCTGGGGAAAAGTGGTGCTGTTAACGCCTGTCTTAATTTCACAGACCACTTCGGGAAATTACAGTTAATAGTTTCTTGAGTTTTCAACCAAGAAATGTCATTGATGTTGATACGTAGTTGCCAGATAGAGACCAATGTACATGATCATAAGGATTATCATCTCTTTTATGTAAGTGTGTTTTTCTGTTAATAGTCTGATTTTTGTAAGCAGAAGTCCTGGGGAGTTGTGAGGAGCGATTTATACAGAACAGTAAGATGTGCAAATGCACGGGAGAGATTTGACTAACATATACAGTCCTTGGAACAGACGTTCCAAGTGTTCTGGCAGCATAAAATACTTAAGATTTGAGGGAACGAGGGTATGTTGTTGCCCACAATTTCCTGCAAAAGCACAGAATTTAGCCTAAATTAATTCAGATTTTAAATCTTGCCGAATTTAAGTAAGAAAAAAAAAATGACCAGTGTGCCTGTTGTATTGACTCTTATCTCTGACAGAAGAGCACGAAAAGGAAGAGAATTCTGAATCCGACTCGGAGGAGGAAGAAGAATCAAAGAAGCCTAGATACAGACACAGGCTGCTGAGGCACAAGCTGACAGTGAGTGACGGAGAATCTGGTGAAGAAAAAAAGGTGAAACCAAAAGAGAAAAAAGAAGGGAAGCGCAGAAATAGAAGGAAAGGTACATAATACAAATGTTTTTTGTCACAAAAAGTACTTGCTTCTATAAAATATGTCCAAAGTCTGTCAGAATGGAGATCTGAAGCGCCGTAGTTTTAAAATCTCTGTATAACAGATTTCCTTTTGTATTAAATCTAGACTTCTCTGACTGTGTTTGAGGAACAGTTTTATTCAAAGCGTTGAATACCAATGCAGTGCTCTCCGCTTTGTGTATCCCTGATTTGGATTAATGTTGTTGAGTCTTAGAATATTAATCTTAAATAACCGAGGCGAGCCCAGTGGGTCTAATCAGTGAAAATCAATTTTGTCCTTTATGTAATTTTAACTTGGACTGTTAGTAGGCCCTTATGCATCAGAAGTTTCTCCACCCCAGAATGTGACTGCTGCAGTTTAGGTGAACACCAGGTGGCACTGCGAAATGATGCTTGGCGTGGATTTTTCATTTCCTTTGTTCTTGCGTGCCATAAGGAACCTGTCAACCCTCTGCATTCAGTCATTTGGAGCAGGGGAGGGGAGCGACAGCAAAGATAAATGCTCACGGCCACGTTGGTCGGTGTAGGTGCTGATGGTGTCTCATGGCCAGTGGAAGTGAGGGTGCCCGGTTCTTGGGGTCGCACTAGTGCCAGGTGTCTTCCGTGGTGTTCCACAGACTGGAAGTTGTAATGCGATTTGTTTCTCCTTTTCCTTCGTGAAAACTCTCATTTTGTTGGAATGTATATTCGTGCTTTTCCTCCCTTACGGAATTACAGCCTGACCAACAAAATTTCTTCCAAGAGAAGTAGTTGTAAATTACAATGGCACTGTGCAAGTAAGATGCAGCCAGAGTAATTCTAAGGATTCTTCTGTGTAAGTCCTTTGAAATTCACTCGCCTCAAGTAGAACAACTTCCTTTGAGCCCTCAATATCAGAAGGATATTGAACACTTGGAGCGAGTCCAGAGGAGGCCACGGAGATGATCAGAGGGCTGGAGCCCCTCTGCTGTGATGAAAGGCTGCAAGAGTTGGGCTTGTTCAGCCTGGAGAAGAGGAGGCTCCGAGGAGACCTCATTGCAGCTTTCCAGTACCTGAAAGTGGCCTACAAGGGTGCTGGGAGAGGACTTCTTACAAGAGCCTGTAGTGACAGGACAAGGGGTAACGGGTACAAATTGAAAACAGGGAGGTTTAGATTAGATATCAGGAAGAAATTCTTCACAGAGAGGGTGGTGAGGCACTGGAACAGGTTGCCCAGAGAAGCTGTGGATGCCCCATCCCTGGATGTCTTCAAGGCCAGGCTGGATGAGGCTTTGAGCAACCTGGTCTAGTGGAAGGTGTCCCTGCCCATGGCAGGGGGGGTGGAACTAGATGATCTTTAAGGTCCCTTCCAACCCTAACCATTCTATGATTCTATGATTTGTTTAGCCCTATGTTATTAATATTACATTTCCCCCTGGATGTAAACCAATCCTTGTTTCAGGCCTTGTTATGCGTAACACAGTTAAGCTTTCCACTGTATGCAAGATCAAACTGAAATTATAAAGGTGCTAGATGGCATGCTGCTCTTAATTACCTGTAAATACCAGTGATAGCTCCTAATAGTACCTATGGAAGTATTACCTAATGCTGCTCGTTTAGGTGTGTTTTTCATCGTCTCTTGAGTCAGTTTTAAACTCACATTACCTCAGGAGACTTCAAGCCATAAATACAGTAACGTAATTGGATATTTTGTTAGTAAATAAGGGTTGTTTGCACTAATTGTGAAGTATGATTATAAAATTACATCTAAACCATTAGCTAAACAGAACCTTCTGTTTAACTAAAAATCACCTTTTGTTTTCTGACGTTCTGTACTGTTCCCCGTTGTGTTCTCTTCTCCTCGCCCACTGTCCCTAAGTGTGACTTTCTAATAGCATGCTTTCTGACATTTGCTTGTAAACTAGGTGTAAGTAGATTCATGCAGAGGCACCTCAAGTCTTGTTGGCATAATGTGCCATCTATCAGGACTCAGCTAGTGCTTACATGTTAAGCTTTTCTGCTCCTTGTATTCCTGTTGCTTCCTATTACTGTGTTTAATGGGTCCCATACGGTCTGAAATGAACTTCTGCAATGCTTGTTGGTCTTAAACAGTTTGGTCTGTAAGGAGAAGGTATGTAATGTTGGTAGCTTTGAGGTAATACTCAACATGAAATCACACTTTATTTTTAAAGTGAGCAGTGATGATTCAAATGACTCCGAGTTTCATGAATCTGCAGTTAGTGAAGAAGTCAGTGAGTCTGAAGATGACCAGCGTCCAAGAACAAGGTATAAATAAAACTTAACTGTGCTTATCCTGTGGTTTTTTGGGGCTTTTTAATAGTGAAATTCAGGTAGTGAGATGGTACAAGTTAAAGACTTCGGATCAGTCCTTAAAACTTTTGATGGTAGTTGTCTGCAATTTGGTATTAACTATTAATTAACTTTTCAGCAAATGTGATAATTCTGAATTTGTACATAGTATGTGGTATGCATCAATTTGCTGAGTTAGTATGAAAAAAAGATGTAAAAAAAGGAGGGGGTTTATCAAGTATGTCAGTGGAGGAATGGTGGATTGCAGCAGAAAACTAGTACTTGACAAGATTCTTCAGGGTTGTCTGGAATAGACCATTGCTCTGTGTGTCCAGTGAGTGGTGGTGGGGAGGGAGAGGAATTTGGAAGTATATATTGTATTAATTAGGAATGTAGTTCAGGTAGTTCTTCAATCAGTAATACTGCCTTTTTTTTTTTTTTTTTTTAAAACTAGATCTGCCAAGAAAGCTGAGGCAGAAGAAAACCAGCGCAGTTACAAACAGAAAAAGAAACGAAGGCGTATAAAGATTCAAGAAGATTCTTCAAGTGAAAACAACAATAAGGTACTGTACTGTGTTTTGTGTTAATAAATGAGAAAAGGAGTTCCTGTCTCTTCTGCCGACTGCCTAGGGACTTGGGTGGCTCAAACAGCTCTGTACAAAGTACAGTGAAAAGTTAGAACTTTTCTCACTGTTAATTCCCAAAATGGCACCATCATGGAGAAAAAACATTGTTTAACTAAAACCATGTCATGTCTGGTTGATGAAAGTGCATGATATCTTTTAAGTAAATGAAATATTTAAACTAGTAGATTAAGGCTTTCCTAGTATTAAGGTTTCTTTTCCGATGTGGATCAGGTGATAGCTGATCTGATCGAGCACCACTAGAAGCGAAAAATTGTTCTTTATTGACTGTCATTAGTTACTATCCAATGATAACAGACCCTTCGGTGCTGCCTTAGCACAGCTGGGCTTACCTTTAATATCTCAGATCACAGTATCGTTAAGGTGACACTCCTTTTGTCATGCTGGCTGACTTGTTTTAAGAAAAGGTCTTACTTTCCTTACGAGCTGAACTCCTGTGTGTATAAAAATTTTGGGGAGATTGTCTAAAAATGAAGGATGTGATGATCTGTGCCATAATTTTCTTGCTAATACTTAATTTATTTAATTTGCAATAGAGTAATTCTGAGGGTGAGGACAATGATGATTCCAAATCTCCTGGAAAAGGCAGGAAGAAAATAAGGAAAATTATTAAAGATGATAAGCTAAGAACAGAAACACAAAACGCCCTTAAAGAAGAGGAAGAAAGAAGAAAACGTATAGCAGAAAGAGAACGGGAGAGAGATAAATTGAGAGAGGTACGTTCTGTTTTCTTTCCCGAATGCTAGGAAGCTGAACTGTTAATGATGTTTAAGACAATGTGTTTCTACCTCAATTTAATTTGATAAGTAATTTTAAAAGTACTTAGACGTAGCCTTGTAAGCCACAAGTTTTATTTGTAGTTTCCTGCAGGTTAACATCGGTAAGTTTTATGTAAGGCTACTGAGATCTATAGAAAGCTGTTTCAGTTGCCTCCTGCGTTTCTTTGCTTGGGGAAAGGCACTCTCCCCAAGTCAGCTGTGATGCATTATAAAAAATGTAAGGTTTCTCTTTACTTAATAAATGATGACTTCCTATTTGGCTAGAGCTAGTGTCTGTTGGTATTAATTCGCATGTGAAGTGTTCCTGTGATGCCCTGTTTCTGTTTATAGGTGATAGAGATAGAAGATGCTTCACCTCTGAAATGTCCCATTACCACTAAGCTGGTTCTAGATGAAGATGAAGAAACCAAAGAACCATTAGTGCAGGTTCATAGGAATATAGTTACCAGGCTGAAACCTCACCATAAGAGTGTTTTAAATCTTTTTTTCTTCTCCTCTCCACTGGCACAGCATCTTACGCAGCCTGACATAGAATCGTAAGGAAAAACTCCTTGGTAGGCAAATGCCAGAATGTCAGGTTTAATCCTTTATTTTTGGAACATCAATAAAAGTAAATGAGATCAGTAACACGTAGTTCTTTTTTACAAGCAATAAGCCTTAGAAATGTAAAGTTGGAAGGGTCCTCAGAATCATCTAGATCTCCACACTGAGGCAGAATCAAATACATTTACTCATTCTGTTGAGGAGTTAGTATATTCACTTTCTGTAATTTTCAGTGAAGATGTAAAAATCTCATGGTTATCTTCCTGGTTTTCTCAACAGATTTTGTTTTTCTGATACCTGACATGACTGCAAATCAAGCCAACTTCTTTCCACATTTTCTTTCCACGTTCTGTTTCTAGTGAAGAAGGAGAAAAAAAATAACCAATCATTATTCACAGCTTATTCTGTTACTTTGTATTTTCCTCTAAGTTCATAATCTACAACCTTTTTATTTTTGTAAGAAACTTCTGGACTTGCTGCAGCTATTAAAGGGAGGTGCCCAGGACCAGACACAGCAGTGAAGTTGAAGCCTCATCTCTGCTGAGGATAGCGTAGTGGAATACAACTCCCCAGTAAATAGATTGCACAGAAAAAAACCAACCTCATGTTATTAATGTGTTTTGTTATGAAGCATGTATTTCCTTTCCTTTTTCAGCTGTCAGTTCTTATTAGGTTTTTTTTCCCCTCTTCAAGCATAGAACTTCACATCTGTCTTGGCAGAATTTCTTTTAGTTGGTTTCAGATCATTTTGCTAATTTACCAGGATCATTTTAGTCTTTTCAAGGAGCCCTTGCCACTTTCTGCTCTGTCTCCTCTTTCTTCCCTGTCCCCAAGATCACAATCATCTGCAGTCTGCGCAGTAATACTTTCTAAGTATTGCCACAATTTCAGGGAAAACTGTGAATGTAATTAAGTTCAGGACAAAGATCACCCCACATACAACCTGTTGGACTGAAAGGAATCAGTAGTTACTCTGAGCACTGCTTGTCTAAGTGTTACCATGATCTTAGAGTGATCACACCTATCGCTTACCAGGCAAACTCTAATAAAATGAATGTTTGATAAGAAATTTTTCGATCATTTTCTTCAGGTGTTCAGTTCATGTGGGATTGCTGTTGTGAATCTGTGAAGAAAACGAAGACGTCTCCTGGTTCCGGATGCATTCTTGCTCACTGTATGGGTCTGGGCAAAACGTTACAGGTAAGAAACAAAATGTCATCTTGTTTTCTGGCCTGCAGCTTGCTCTCAAAAGCTCATCCAGCAAAAGTCAATCTTAGAGACCTTCAGAACGTAAAGCTTACTGTTACTAGGCAGTGACTCGAGTTGCTGGAGGAAAACGTTTTGTAGAGGTCTTGAGAAAGAAGTTGTTTCGTAGCGTACAACTGTGAAGGTTCTGATACACTCTTGTGCTTTCTCCACTTTTAAAATATCTGAAATTAAATTAGGGAATCATTGATATTGGTGTGAAAAAGTCATATTTAATTGTAAGTGAAGTGCAGCTCCCTTACAGCTCAAAACAAGAAAACACAGCTAGTAGGAGACAGGCTTCAGGAATCTGCTTAATAATCTAGAGCCGGTTGTGGTTTTTACTGTCTTCCTCATTCTTGTGTTGCTCCTTAAACTGTGTATTTTCCTCGGTGTTTTTTCAATTAATTTGTTGAACTGATACAGTAGAGGTTTATCAGGGTTTGGTTTTTTTGTTTCTTATGCCAGACTCAGTGTCTGAAGTCAGATGCTTTCTGTTTTAATATAAACAACGTTTTACTACAATTCAGACTCTTAGGGTTGAGGGACAGGGGCATTTGTTTTCTATGACACTAATTGTCCGTATGTACGTTCATTTTTTGGGTCGTCGTGCATCACAAGACCAGAAACTGTCATTGCTTTGGCAGTTAACTACAGGGCATGCTTTGAAACCCCCTTTTCACTTCTTCCTTTCTTTTCTTTGGCTTCACAATTCTTTGCTTCCGAGATCTTCAGGTTACGCTTCGGCGCATGTTCCTTCTCCTTTACTCTGCTGAAGATTGCTTTGTAAAAATCTTAAAACAGACTATTGTAGCATTTCTTAAAAAAAGAGTTTTCCATTTTTCTTAGTCTGATACAAGTGGCTCTTCTGCCGTGTTGAAACGTGCACAGTGAACTATTAGTCTTTAAAGTCTGAAGCTCAAGCCCCATCTTAAAATGTATCTTTTGAAACTGATCGCCCCAACAGTTGCTGTAAAACGGTTGCTGGTAGCTCTTTTTCTTAGGCCTCTTACAATCTTGGCAGGCCTCAGGAGAAGCTTTTGCCCATGGCCTTCAAAAGAGGTAAAAGACCTAAGCCAGTTTTCTTGAATTCCCTGCGTCTCAGTATTCCTGCTAGCACCTTTTCAGGGCAGTTCCGTCTGTGTTCGCTTGTTTCCAAGTACCTGTATGTCTTCATAAATTTTGGGTAGCCAGATGTGGCATCACCACAAATACTATGAGCAAAGAACAGAGGTGAGTTGTCCGTCTTGCTGCTCTATTGCTCAGTGTTCGCTTGTTTCCAAGTACCTGTATGTCTTCATAAATTTTGGGTAGCCAGATGTGGCATCAACTGTGAGCAAAGAACAGAGATGAGTTGTCCGTCTTGCTGCTCTGTTGCTCAGTCTGTTCCCAAGAATTCCTTTAGCAGAAGTCATTTGACAGAAGAACCTTTCCCTCTGATTCTGGGAAAGAGAAAGGGAAATTCTTGAGAACTATGAAGAAGAAAGGAGGATAACAACCTTACCTGTGTTTGAAAAAGGCCCTCAGAAAAGCAGGGCCACTTCGGTCTCCCTGTCACTGGCCTTCGTTGATGCTGTGATTCCTCATTTCTGGAGAAGGAAGATGTTCTCATATCCTTGCTGGAACAGCTGGCTAGGGAAAGGGATAACTGTGAACCTTTTTGATCTCTGGCTTGAGCTGAGTCATTAAAAATTTAACTTGCAGCTTCTGCAGACATTGGAATTGGTTAGAACTGATTTCACCTCGGGATCAATCTGGGCTTCTTATGCCAGGAGCGGTTCTTGGCTTTGAGTCACTTGACAGGAGATCCGCCCAATGCGCCGGTGAGTGACTGGCAAGTCTAGATCACGGTAGCAGCTGGCACTTGCGCAACACTTCATTCTGACTTCTTCATGCTCCAAATATGGATGCACTTTACTCATTCCCTGGAGCACCGTCTCTAGCGTGGTGATGATGGTTCTCAAAGAGGTTATTTTCTTCCTACAGTGAGGATGGGATCCTCAAAGCATCTGTGAGGAAATGCCATTTCACCATCCTTTTCCATCTTGGTCAGCTGTGGTAGAAGCTTCCCCATTGGATTGGGAAGCCCTATAACCTGACCGGAAGGCCTGTTCGTTCCTAGAGAGGTCAGTATATCACCGTACTGGAATTCCAAGCTGTATGAAAGATGTCTCAGCATTTTTGGGGCAAAGCTAGATTCATAGCCTGCAAGTGACAGCAGCCAGCTTTATGGCCTTGTTAGTCACTTGGCAAGCAAAATGCTGTAGGATCCTGGTGACAAGCAGTTGCTCTCCGACACCTGATCGTTTGGAACCGGGTGTCTCAGTAGTTTTTGCTCTCTGTAGTGCTCACACCTGCCTTGCTACTTGGTGTTGGGCGTAGTCAGCACACCTGGTCACTGCTAGATAGCAGGCTTGGCTTGAAGTCTTTCATCATTTATGACGCGTGAATTGCTCTGAAGATCTTCAGAGAGAATCTAGCAGAGGAATCTGGTAATCTTTGCTGGTGTTAGCTAAGCCTTGCTGGGTCGGATGGCTTCCTTGTTCTTGTGTCTTCCCTCTAAAACATTGCTGCCCAGCAGTCTTCAGAAAGTGAAGGTATATGAGAAATACCTAATCATGCTCTCCTAATTCAGAAACGTTTTATTTACAACTTTCTGATCCTCAGAATCTTCTTTCTTCACCTGTGAATTGTAGGATATAGTCATGGAGCGCTTAGGCTGGCCTAATATCTTCAGATTCTTTAAATCCTTTGTAAAGGACAGGCTCAGGGGACTCAAGGACAGCTTGGTTTTTGTGGTTTTCTGATTTTGGGGGATGTCACCGGGTTGAGGGCGTTTTTTTGAGTAACGCAGTGCTGTAGATGATGAGAGGCCGCTCATCATTCACTCTATGCACTGTTCAGGTACAACAAGCTGCAGTGTTGGTAGGTTGTGGTGCACAGCATGGAGACAGCATGTTTTTAAAAACTCCAGCTGCAGTGAAGAGTATTTTTGCATGCTTAATTCTAACTTAGGTGTTACGGTTCTTCAGGAGTTAATGACACCTTTTACTGGAGATATGCAGGGTTTTGCAGAACCGCTGTGCTTTAACGTAGCAGTGCAGTCTAGGGGACTTTGTACGCTTAGATACTGTAGTTTGATGAAATACTCCACAGCAGAAGGCATTTTTGTGTGTTGTCCAGAGGTGTTCATGACATTCATTTTGGCTGTAACTTCCTGATAATCGAAGAAGGCCACAGTTACAAGTATGTATCAAGTATTTTTATGGCCGTTGTTTATAGCAAAGGTAGTTGGTTTTTTCCATGTGTGGTCATTTCCCAGTCTTCCCACTGTACTCTGTAATGCCATTTGTTGTTTAGCTCTAAAAGAGCTAAATTGGAAGTTTCAGCAGACTTTGCAAACTGTAGAGAAGGACGTAAAGGATTGGGGAAATAAAGCAATGAGGGACTTGCTGGCTGACCAGGACTTCTGGGGTTAGTCTTCATGGGCAGTTTCTGCATTTGAACGTGAGATGCTTTTGGCTTGACGGCAAACCCACTGGTAGTTCCTTTTGTACTGCAGCATCTAAAAGCAGTTTGCCCAGTGTTCCAAGCGTAGTCATGCCATTTGAAATTACTTTGAACAGTGTATTAATCAGAGCTGCCAGATCTGGAAAGGACTGTCCGGATGTTGTACGGTTTCGTGGATTAGAGTACAGTCTTGACCATTCAGAGTCTGGTGAGAGCTGGAGCTGCCTGGGGATCGCTGACTCTTCCACTCACGGGTTGTTACAGGCTACCTCTAGTCCTGTAGTTATTTGCTGCTGCTCAAAACCAGCCACTCCAGCAGCAATCCTGAGGGACATCCAAAGATTCAAGGTTTGTTTCCCAAGCCTCAAGGAGGTGTTGCCATCTGCAGCATACAGCCAGTCTGGCTACAGGGTGAAGACTTGGAAAGCCTTTCAGTAACCTGCTCCCTTGAGAGAACTTGCCAATATGTTGGAAAAATTGTGGAAAACAGTGTTTTAAGACCAAAGTTCACTGTCAAGGAACTTCATACATTTATGCAGTCCAGAGAGGTGAAATTATTTAATGTTTGGGGCGAGGACTGGTAGAAAGCTTTAAAAGTACCTGATAGAAATTTCTAGTTTCTATAAACCTTGGTGAAATATAAAGGGAATGAGTTATTTATGAAATCATTCAGCTCCCTGGTGCAATCTGACACGGCGTGTATCTCAGTATGTGAAGGATTTATGCAGGTGCATAACACGAAGTAGTAAGTGTATGACTTCAAAATACACGTGTGTGAAATTTTAAGCAGCGAGTTGCTTAGCAGACCTAAAAAGAACGTTTGAGCAAGACTGATGGTAAGTTTTATGTGAATATATACTTGTATGTTTAATGCTCAGTGTTTTATTTGGCATTTTGTCTGTGTTTCCCTCTTGCAGGTAGTAAGTTTTCTACACACAGTCTTGCTGTGTGACAAGCTGGATTTTCGGACAGCTCTGGTAGTGTGTCCACTGAACACTGCCTTGAACTGGTTGAATGAGTTTGAAAAATGGCAAGAGAGTCTAGAAGATGATGAAAAACTGGAGGTATAAGGTTTAAAAAGACTTCTTAGAAATGAAATAACTGAACGGTTTATATAATCAGGAAGCTTCACCCCACAAATTATAGGCTAAGGAATGCACTTCAAATATGTGAAAAATGTACTTGCATTAATACTCCTTAGGTATTTAAAAGTTGCACTGATAGTTCGGTATTTTAAAAGAAACTCAAGCATTTTTTTCACCCTCTGAAAGGTCTGTGAACTAGCGACTGTGAAACGCCCTCAAGAGAGAAGCTATATGCTCCAGCGCTGGCAAGATGAAGGAGGTGTGATGATAATAGGCTACGAGATGTATCGTAATCTTGCACAAGGCAGGAATGTGAAGAGTAGAAAACTTAAAGAAATATTTAATAAAGCTTTAGTTGATCCAGGTAAGTGAAAATTAATACAAGTATGCTTTATATGTATTGTACTTTCTGGTTTACGTAGATGAGCTAAGTAATCCTGCAAATGGAAATCCGTTGGGCAAATAATTTTAATGGAGAGCGTTAGTAAGATTTGTCACATTTCACTGGGTTTTGCTGAGCTACAGAAATGGTTGTTCAGAAACCACCCCATCTGCTTTCGTAAATAGACTTCTGTGACAGTCTATTTTCTGTTAGATCAAATACAGAAATGGCCACAGGAATATATACTGGAAACTGTTCCTAACTATCTTTTTTGCTAGCGTTGCTTTCTTTGCAGCGTGATTCGAGGTGACTCTTGCAGCCAAGGGTTATTTCAATCTGCTAATTTGTTACAAGCTGCTTTGTCCTTGGCAGAAATCTACCATTAGGAGAGCAGCTACACATGGAAAAGAGTTCAGAATGTACCTTAGAAGTGTGAACAAACAAGTGTTGATTAAATGCTAATTAATTAATTGTAGATAAAGCAAATAATGCAGTTCCTCAGTCTGAGAAATGGACATCTGGTTTAAGCTTAGCTGAACCGAGCAAACTTACACAAGTGTGTCTGTAAGCTCTTGAAAATATTCCAGGTTGATATAACCAATCTATCAGGTGGTCACCAAAAAGAATAAACGCTTTAGGATCAGCAAATTTCACTAAAATAGCAGAATTTTCTTACACATTCTGAACTGGCAGCTGATATGTGCAAACAACTTGTGGTTATACAGCATATTTTAAAAGATATTTCTAAAAGGCACCTTTGCTGTCACTTCAGTATTCCTCTTCAGACTGAGAATGCTGGAATGGTAGGTAGGGTAGGTGGTGCCTTCGATTCTGGACGTGGGTTTTCTTGGGTTTTAATTATCTGGCTGAGCTTTCGGTTTCTTGGCAGTGTGGTTGATTTTCTTTCTTTCTTCCTTATTCTTTGGTTTTTCTGATTGATGAAATACAGCATTGCTATGGTTTGTAATTGCACCTCGCCTGTTGTTATCCTTTAGTTTTTGGAGACATTTGGATTGGCTAAATTAAAGAGAAGTATCCTACCACGACCACTACTTGTTGTGTTCGTGAATCTCAGCACTGGCAGTATAGCAGGCTGCCAGTAAAGGGTTAGGAGGCTGTGTGCTGGTTTTCTGCTGTGACCATAAATAGGGAAACCTTTGCCTCTAGGAGCATTTTTTATTTAAAAAGTTGCAAATTTGATATCTGAGTGATAATTTAATGATACATGTCTGGTTAAGATGAATACTGCTAGAGTAGACATACTCTATAGCGTAGGCATGTATTGCACAGAAGAGGGGACTGGAGGGGGAAAGTTTAGCCAAAGTTTATGGGTGGAGAAGTAGTGTGAGGAGTGATTTCACTAATTAACTAGCTCTGCTATGTGAAATAATAGCAGGATTATGTACGCATGCAGAGCAGCAAATGGTTTCCCATAGTGCTTTGTGCAGGTGATGGAATGCTGTTTGGTTTATTGAGCGCTCCTGTGCGTTGCTTGCAGCATTTCAGTAACTTTGTATTTTTTTACTTGTTACTACTAATAAAAATTCCCTTATGTTTTAACTGGAAAGAGCTCTTTAGTGGGCTACGGGTATGAGGCAGACTTCAGGTCTTGTAGCCTTCAGAGGCGACGGAGAACTGTACATCTCTAGATCTATCAGTGAGTATGTTTCATGTATATCCATGTAGTAACATCTACAGCTATAGCAACAAGGATAAGATGGTGAAGACTCAGGGAAGATTGGAGGAGTAAGGCTTTTTATCCTGAAACAAGACAACTAAACTGACAAATTTCCCACCATGTACAAACTGGCTATTGAAAGGACTGTTACCCATTGTTTTTTACATCAGTTGGAGAAAGGAAAGGGCAGAATTTACGCTGATTTGCAGCAGAGGTAATTAAAATTAGGTATTATGCACAGCGTTTTAGCAAAAGAGTGAGGTCATGGAGTTTCCTACTTTGGACAGGGCGGATGTGTTGCTTTCTCATTACTGTGACCTCAGATGAGGAAATGAGCCCTTGAGGTCCCTTTAAGTTTTACATCCCTTTGTGATGTTTTGAGAAACATTCTGTCCATAATGAATTGCACTCAGGTTTTTTAAGAACACAGAAAAAACCCCACAAATTTATGAAAATCCCTGCCACTGGGTTGTAGCCAAGATGTTAGTTCAAGATACCAGCGCTGTGTGCCTGCCAAACCAACCACGAGTCATCTTACTACGTGTTTTGCTATTGTTCATTTACTCTACACAGCAGTGTTTGAGGTTCCCACTTCATGCTAATGAATCACTGTCATTGCTGAAACTCATTTCTGGGGTATTTGCACCATTTGGATTGCTCTCTGTCCTTAGGCTTTTCTCTAATGTACTTCAATTCTGATCATTAACATAATGTACCAGGCCAAGTCTGTCTCTGAGAATGACATATTAGCGTGCAAGCTGTCATTTTTGGTGGGGAGATGTTGCATGTGCTTCAGTTGTAGAAAACGGCTCCAAACCACCTCAGTAGTACTGTACGCGGCAGGAACAGCTTGCTTGCAAGATCCTTACTCTTCAGGAGATGCTAGAAGGAGGACTGGAGGAAGGATCTGTCACTAATAAGAGATGTTTGCCTAGAATTAAAGGGAGGCTTTGTGTGGAGCCACTCAGGGTTTTGTGTGCTGTCAAAACTGGGGAAAGTACAGAAGTTGTGAAATCATATGGGGAAATGTTTTTGTGGTAGGTGTGAAAATTGAGAAGTAAGTAGCCTTGGACAAGTCGAAGTGTGTTCAGAATTCATATGTGAATTTTCGTAATTGTCTTCTAGACCTGGTTAAAAAGACAAACTTCTTTCCAGCCAGAAAAAACAAAAAAAACAACCAAACAAAAAACCCCACAAAACAAAAATCTTGATTCCTTTTGGTTTTTAACATGTAAGATTCAAATCACTTTTTGACACTTAAAATGTCACTGTTGAGGTGACTGGCACTGGCATTAAATCATGCAGGGGGTCAAAGGTATAATTCATTTTCTGTTGTTGATCGCTGTCCTAGAGTTAATTTTCTTCTTCTTCACAAGACAGTTTATGGTTAAGATGAGGAAAAGCGTTCTTGGTAAGTTACAACAGAGCAGATTGTCCACACTGGTGAACACTCATTTGCCACCTCAGTATCAGCCTTTTCAGAGCTGAGATGAACCCAGCTGCTCATGGCTTTGTAGAGTGTTTTTCAAAGGTGCGTAAACTTGACTTCAGCTGAATTCATGATTGATGGTACTGGAGTTGAGGTCAGGTTTACATCTGGTAAAACATTCTTTCTAAGTTACTAGTTGTGTTCTAAAATGTCTTTTACTTCTCCTTTCAAGGAAAAGTATTTATTGCCCCAGATATTCCAGATATTGCCCCAAATCTGAAAACCATGAAGGTGTGTAAGTCCCTTCTGCCAAGTTTGGTATTACGTATCTTAAACCCCAGATTGTGACACTTAATAAATCTACTAGAGTTGCTTTGCATACTGTGGAAATGTGGTGTGGTTTTGACGTTCCTCGTGCAACTCGCCCAAAACAGCAGTCTAGAATCCTTGGGTTTATCTTCTGGAAGAAAGCTGAGGACGTTTCTGTGTGACAATCAGCTGCAGGGTGGCAATTCACCTGTCTGTAATTCTACTCGGATTTGGTTGTGTCTTATCTTAGATAAGGCTTGGTTGCCCTGTACACTGCTATGGATACTGACCTGTTGCCTAAATGAAAAATTACCAGTTACCTGATTTTTCGTTTTCTTCAGAAGTGAGTGAGCACCAGAAGATGGCAGCCTATGCTGGAGTGAAGGAACAGTTTATGAAGCTTTGACGGGGGGAATGGAAATGCAGACACGCACGCAGGCGCTGCACGGATAGATAATTGTTATAGGAATATATTGCAAAGCTGGGTTTAATCCTTCCCGTGAAGACTTTACAAGCAACAGCCTGTAGTTTACCAGAATAGCTACTGTGGATGCCTGTGCAAAGGCTCAGTGAGGACTTGAATGGTGCTAAAAAAAAAATCACAAATTATGCAAACACACAGAAGTTAAAAAAAACCCAAAACCAAAACAAAACGACTTAATAACGTTAGTTGAATAAATTTTGCATTCCTTAGGCTGCCAGTTTCTTTGTGGTTATGAGACATGGAAGAGATCTAATGTTATGTTATTTCTTTCTAGGCCCCGACTTTGTTGTTTGTGATGAAGGGCACATACTAAAAAACGAAGCATCTGCTGTTTCTAAGGCAATGAATTCTATTCGATCCAGGAGAAGAATAATTCTTACAGGAACACCACTGCAAAATAATCTTATAGAATGTGAGTAGTTCTCTGGTTTAAGAAGTGTTTATTTCCTTGAATATACTTTGGCCTTTCAGCAATATATAGATAGATTTAGTTTGATTAGAAGAAAAGAATTTGATAGGTCTTGTGGCTTAACCCGGCGGGCAACTAAGCCTGACAGAGCTGCTCTCTCACTCCTCCATGGTGGGGTGGGGCAGAGGATCAGAAGAGTGAAAGTGAGAAAAGTTGAGGGTTGAGATGAAGACAGTTGAATAGATAAAGCAAAAGCTGCACAAAAAATTCATTCCCCACTTCCCACGGGCAGGCAGGTGTTCAGCCATCCCCAGGAAAGCAGGGCTCCATCACACGTAACGACTTGGGAAGACAAACGCCATCACTCCAAACATCCCCCCTTCCCCCAGCTTGACGTGCTGAGCATGATGCCATACGGTTGGGATATCCCTTTGGTCAGCTGGGGTCAGCTGTCCTGGCTGTGTCCCCTCCCGACTCCTTGTGCACCCCCAGCTCACTTGCTGGTGTCTGTGTGTGAGAGGAGCAGAAAAGGCCTTGACTGTGTGTCAGCACCGCTCAGCAGTAACCAGAACATCCCTGGGTTATCAGCACTGTTTCCAGCACAAATCTAAACCACAGCCCCGTACCAGCTACTGTGGAGAAATTAACTCTGTCCCAGCCACAACCAGCACATATGGTGAAGCTGTTTGCTAAGTTTCTAGATCTAAAAAAACCCCTCACAATGTGGTTTTGCATTTTGCATTTTTAATCATTGTCTCAAAATGTTGCTCCATGATGGTTTAAGCCAAGTTAAAATGAAGCTGTTGATAATCTGGCCCCTCCTCCATCCTTTCCCTTGGTGTGGCCTTACATACATAGGATTCTTCAGGGAGCCTGCGTGAGGGGTATCAGAAAATTAACACTGCAGAGGTGAATAGCTTTCCCACGGTTTAGTTCCTTGATCTGGCTAACCAAAGGATCAGATGAGTCTCAGCATGTCAAAAGAGGAAGGGAGAGAATGTTCAGAGGGGAAATGGGTGGGCCAGGTCTTGCAGCAGCATCAATTTAAATTGTTTTAAACTATTGCGGAGCAGTGTTCTTACCTACCTTACTAAACAGATGTATGTTACTGGTTGGGGAATTCCATTCTAAACCAGCTTGCAACATTTGCTCCTGTTTGTTAATATGTTGTAATGATTTTTTTCCTATTGTTTAATACATTTTTGAATCAATTTTAAAATCTTTGAAAATACAGTTTTGTTACATGATTGCTTTGGTGTACAGCAGCTTTCAAAGTTTGCGTAGCAAACACAATAAAGTAGTTTTGAATCTGACATTAGGTTCAGAAGTGGCTTCTGTACCTAGGATATGTGTCAGTTTAAGATGCCTTTTCTGGAAAATGTTGGGGTTGTTTGGGCTTTCGGCTCAACAGAAAGTACTTAGTTTTAGATATGACACAGTTATTTTCTGGTAGAATTAATCCCAGTACTGTACTTCCCATTTTGAACAACTAAAGTCTGATCTTTTTGTCCTAGATCACTGCATGGTTAACTTCATTAAGGAGAATTTACTCGGTTCCATTAAGGAATTCCGCAATCGATTTATAAACCCAATTCAGAACGGTCAGTGTGCTGACTCCACTCTGGTGGATGTCAGAGTAATGAAGAAGCGTGCGCATATTCTCTATGAGATGTTAGCTGGATGTGTTCAGGTAAGAACAGTTTTTACCACAACTAATTACCTCAGCGAGCTGCAGGGAGGGGATCATCTCGTTCCGGAGAAAGCACTCAAAGGCCTGTAAACTTGCTATTTGAGAGTTCCATTGAATCCAGCTATTGCTTTTGACTTAAATATTTTTGCTAATTACTAGACCACTCCATTGTTTATTGTGACTAGAAAAACTTACAAAAATCTCACAGCTGTTACCCACATGTCAGTGTATCCTAAGCAGGACATAGACGTATATTAGGGAATACAGCTGGTTTCCTGCTAGGAGACTAGAAAATTATATGGTAGAGTAGGACATTAGTTGCTTTGAAACTGCTTTGAAATCAGTTGCTCTTTTAATTCCATATACACATGTAAAGGAGGAGTACACATTTAAAAACTCAACTGCCTTAAAAACTGCCCAGAAAGTTGGTAATCCAGGTTTGTCGCTTGGTTCTGAATTCTGATTTTGTCCAATCCGTGAGAATCTGAGCAATGGGGAAGAGGAGAGAAGGAAGATGAGTCACGTGGAAAAGGGTGAAGAACTTGTTACCTTAAAGACCATAGATAAACCAAGCCAAGACTGCTGAGATTTCCAGAATGAGGGCTGGCTTCCTTGCTCTTGAGTTAAGCTGTGGTGGTGTTGTGCCTCGTGTGCTGTCAGCATGATGCTGCTGCTGTCCTGCTCTGTGAAGCCAGGCACCGGCAGCCTGATGGAAGGTGTGATGCTCTGTAGGCACTAAGTGCCTCCTCCTGGCTGTGCCGTTGTTGGTAGATGATTAAACAGCCCAAGTGGGCATGAGCTGGGTGAAATGGTCAGATGGGATAGTCCCACAAGCAGATATTTTTATCTCCTTGAAAGAAGTAAAGCGGTTTATGAAGGACCTCCCATCGTAAAATTATGATCTTGGAAATCTGAACGGTAATGAGAAGATAGTGTACGTAATTCTACACATCTGTAGAGCAGTGCAGGAGCAAACCCAAAGATGGAACAAGAAGAGGAACATAAATAGCCAGTAAATCTTAACGTGCCCTCAGATGCTCGACATTCCATGTTTATGCAGCATTGGACGGAGCCCAGATGGATTTTCTCCCAGCGCGCTGCACAGCTCGGATCCGGTCTGTACAGAGCAGCTCTCCCTTTTGGTCATATGAGCTACTGTATGATTTCCTTAGAAGAAACCAGCTCTGTTCCTAAAGGATGTTCTCCTGAGAGCTTCTTGCTGCACTCGTAGCTAACAGCAAGGCCGTGGAGGTGGTGTAATGGCTGGGACCCAGTGGGAGCTGCCTGCAGGCTCCTCTCTGGCAGTGAGCGGCTGCGGTTTGCTCGGCACCCTGCAGGCAGGTTAGCTGTGATGAAGGTCTTTAATGCCTAAACGTGTAGATTAGCCTAAGAGTAGAAAAAATGAACACAGGAGTGAATTCTGTATGGCCCCAAGCAAGTACTCAGAAACTATGAACTCCTCAGACTGTGAACCTGAGTAAGTTCATCTGTGATACAAACATTCCTATTATCTGCTTGTCTTACCTATGCTTTCACAAAAAAAGTGTTTTAGTATTTTTTAAAACCCCACAAAAACAGTTACCAGAGCAGCTACTGGAGTTGCAGTCAGCTTTGCAAGGGCTTGGAGCTGAGACATGGGGTTAACAGGTCGTTACTTTTGCCTACACAGCGGCATTCACTAGGTAAGATGGGCTTCTGCAGACAGTGCCTGTAATTAGATTGTATTTAGTGGGCTATTTTTTTCCCTTTGTGGTTGGAAAGCATCTGAAACATTGTAATTTACGCTTGGTGCTTTGTCGTTGAAGATGCCAGAGGTTGTTAAGCTCTCAGTAGTCGTTTTCATGTTTATGTGACTAAAGTTCTGTTTGTAAAATTACAGAGGAAAGATTACACAGCGTTAACAAAGTTCCTCCCACCAAAATACGAGTATGTTCTAGAAGTCCGGATGACACCCATCCAGTGCAAACTCTACCAGTACTACTTGGATCATTTGACAGGTATGTGTCTATAATTCTCCCGGGCAACAAGACTGATGGTCATTTAATAAGGGGCTTTTTGCCATAGTTGGTAGGTTGGAGGTTTATGTGTTATTTGCTCTATGGCTGTATTTTTCTGCTTCCTGTAAGATTTATCTTCGCTCTGAAGCTTGAAATACAGCAAAACGGTTGCACATGAAAATATTTTTTTAAGGAATAATAATATTTGCATCTCTTAAAAGTAGGCCACCTTCAGGCTTTGGTTCATCTCTCCATTCTTCCTTTTCTAAACATAAAATGTAATTGATTTAATGGCTTACTCCTCCAAGAAACAAGATATGGACTGGAGGGAGAGAATGCAAAATTGAGGTGTGCTGGTGTGAGCGGGCTGCCAAGGCTGGCCGTTTCCTTTTGTTGTTACGCGAGCTGAAGCTGTTACTTGTCAAATATTGTCTTGATTGTGGAAATATCTCTTTGTTTGTTCTCAAAACCCACAAGTCTAGTTTGCACACTGACAGTGCTTTTCATCAGCTTTCAATAGGCTCCTCACTGGTCTTTCTTGGGGACTTGCGTCTTCCCAAGAAAACCTGAAGTTGTTTAATTGAAAGGGTGTATAAGGAAAAAAAAAACACGCCAAAATATGTTACTGCGGGCTGTTCATTTCTAATAGAGAGAAGCCACTGTTGCTGCTGCTTGGTTAACTTCTAGAAGTAAAGCGTTTTGAAGGACCAGGGAAAGTAATTTCACTTACGTACAGTGGCTTTCGAGACTTCCTTTTTAACAGAGCAGGCAGCAGATAAGAAGTAGCTGCCTCTAGTCCAGTGTGTTAAAGATAAGGGAGAGATTTGCTCTGGCAAAAAGCCTGTTACAGTGAGCTTCAAATTTACTACGTTGCTGGAGCCGTTAATTTACCAACAGGTGGTATGGGTAACTAACTATAAGAAAATGCACTGCCTAACAGGTGGTTTAATGAATCTGCCCAGACTTTAAGGGCTCGACAGAATGACTTGAGTTTAGCTAAATTGGCATTTGTCAACAGGGGTGGTACTGTTTCATGATTACCAGCCCTTCGTGGGCTGCTTGAACTCCCTGAGCTAGTAGAAAGCATTACCTGCTTTCCCTGACTTCATCTTGGGTTAGTGTCCTGCCACTTTGGTCAGCTCAGAGAAAGAAGAGGGGAAACAGGAGAGTGGAAAGACAAACAGCCCCTTTTAGAGGGGGAAAAGCTGTCTGAGCTAACCATGGCTCAACTCTTCAGAGCAAATCTCTGTGCTCATTGCTGATACCCATATCGATTCTTTGCATTACTTTTGTATTTCAAAAGAAGACGACGTGCTCTCTGATTTTCATTAAATAAAAAAGGGACTCTTGCTACTGAAGATAAATATAGAAAGGGAATTGCTGCTTCTCATCTGCAAATTTTTAAAATTATGTTTCTCTCTGCACTGTAACAGGCATAAAATAGAAATTAAGGTGCAGTTTTTCCAAGTTTTTCTTGCTGTTTTCTTGTAGGTATACATGCCTTAAACTATGCATACTATAAATATGAAAAACAATCAGTTTCGGGAACATAAAGTTAATGTGCTGCTTAAGGAGAAATTGAGACTACAAAACAGGAATTGAATCCTGTGAACACTGTACTGCTTTGCACTGATTTGTGCTTGGACCATGTAAAAATAGGCTAGGCTTGGTTTAGATTCTTTATTGTGAGAGAATACTGAAGCATTACAAGGCATTAAATAAAGGTAGCTCAAAATAGTAAGCCAAATTCATTGAAACATAAACGCAAATTGTATTTTGTGTTTTCCACCTTGGGCTGCTTTTACAAAACCTAAATAGACATGACTGTCCTTTTAAGAGGATTTGGATTCATTCCTATATTGGGGAGAAATGTGCTTTTATGTGAAAAATGTAATCATGTTTCTTATTATCAAGAAAAGGGGGAAAATCTAATTCTGACAACTTTAACTAGGAAAAAAATGCCTGTGACTCAGTAATTTGACCTCTTTTACAAGAGACGGTACAATATGATGTGCATCTGGAAAGAACACTCAGTACTGCACTAATGGGTTGTTCAAAGGGGGAACAGTATGTGGCAAACTTATTCAGGGTTTCACTCTAAAACCCAAACTTTATTGTCAGGTGTAGGTGGTGGCAATGAAGGTGGAAGAGGCAAAGCTGGAGCTAAGCTGTTCCAGGATTTCCAGATGTTGAGCAGAATCTGGACTCACCCTTGGTGTTTGCAGCTGGACTATATTAGCAAAGAAAATAAGGTAAATTAGATATATCAAAATACTCTGAGAACTTTCCAGATAAGCTTTGCCAAATGCTAGGTAAAGTTTCATCAAATTAATGGAAATCTTTGTTGCTGTGGGGTAATTTTGCTGCTGTTTTTGTCATATTTTTCTTTCTGGGTATGTTGTCATTCTTCAAACATTCTGCAAGGCCAACCCTTTGCAGAACTCACCATTCTTTAAATGAAGAATAAGCAGATGGCTGAAAGTTTAATAAAAGCTTCTGGATGAGCATACTTAACAAGATTTCTGGTTTTTTCTCTTTTGAGGGCTATTTTGATGAAGACAGCATGGATGAGTTCATAGCTTCAGATTCCGATGAGACGTCAATGAGCCTAAGTTCTGATGATTATGCAAAGTAATTGAGCTTTTATTTGTTGTCGTTTGGATTTATTTCCCTAACACAAATTAAGTGATTTCTATAATAAAGGGAATATTTCTTTTTAATTTTGTGTATCTGTTTGAGTATGTTCTCTAGCAGTAGAATGTTCAAAAAATAATGCGGTGTACAATGTTATCTTCCCAGGAAAAAAAAATCCAAGGGGAAAATTTTTTAAAGAGTGTAGCTCAAGTGGAAGTGGCAGTGATAATGATGTTGAAGTCATTAAAGTCTGGAATTCAAGATCTCGTGGAGGTCGAGAAGGAAATGCAGAAGAACTTGTAAACAACCCTCCATCTGTTACAAAATCGGATGAAGGTGGGTATAGCGAACAAGTGAATAAAATGCACGGCAGCTTTGTGTTGTGAAAGGCAGGTTGAGAGGGCTGTCGGGGATTCCCCTGTGTGGTAGAATGACAAATTCCTTAATTCCATGAACTGCTTCTGTGCTTACAGCTCCCGCTGTGTCTAACAGGGTACTCGTCCTGGAAAACCAAGGGCCATTGATTTAGAACGGAGGGTTCCTGTGGCAGGGAGGCTGTGTGGTTAATGTTTTTAATTCATACATACAAAAGGGTACAGAGTTAATGGACAAAGTAGCCGCTTTCCCTCTCCTTTAAAACATGCTGGTGAAAGGTCAATGGAAAGCTCAAGAAACGTGCACGTCGGTCATTGTTACACCTGGAATTTGAAATGGATATTGAGCAAGCAGATACAGTGCAGTGGGAATACAAGACTGTTTTAAAGATTGTTACTCAAACTCCTTATACCTGTACATTTCATTTGGGGATTTTCCTTTGATAATCTAGCTTTTGTCGTGTTTCTGTTAGCACAGAGCTAGTTTTGTGTAGTGTCATTTATTGTGTGTCAACTGCTTTCCCTAAAGAAATGGTTTTTTGGGGCCAGTTTAGGTGAGAATTGTTTTTTTGGTCCCCGTCCCAGTGATAAACATTGTAGACGCGTAAGGGGAAGGGTGGGTGTGTGTAAGATACCTACACGTACAGGTCACATACATTGCAGTGATCGCTTGCGTTGTAGGCAGGATGTTTCTGTCTCTGGAGCAGTTGAATGCTTACCTCTCTCGTGCAGCCTTGTTCAGCTTAACGCAGGTGCAGAATTTCTGACCAAACGTGATGTGGCGTTGGGCGAGGTTTGCGGGCACTTCCTACTTCATTGCAGCTGTTGGAGACCCTCTGCAAAGTTTAGGGATGAAGATGTAAATAGATAGGTGGTGTGTACAGGACTTTCCCAGGGCACACCCAGATCTCTTATTTGATTAACTTGTTCATTCTTTGTTCTGGTATGGAAAAATACAGTTTTACAAGAGGTTAAATGAAAGAACAGAAATACCATGAAATAAATTAAGTAGTGTAAATCAAGATTGTTCATGGTTCTTGTCTGCATTTTTGGTTGTGATGCTGAATACCTGCTTTCTCCTGGCTGAATTCAGAGTAAACATAATGAGAGTATCGTTAAAGATCTGCATGGGCTGCATCTGACACTTCAGAGTGGGTGATACAGCCCCCAGCAGACTCGTTTGCTAGGTGAATAGTTATTTTGGTGTATTTGTATTATTTCAGTTCTGTAATTCATTTTATGACTTATGTATTTTTAAGGGGTTAAGTGAAATTAACAAAATAAATTTATAATAACATGTTAAAAGCAGGATTGTTCCCACATATGTATTTTACAGATTTTGTTTATGTAATAGTGTGTTAGGAGATGAGCAGACAAGAAACTTCCTCAGAGAACTCTTTTCATACCAGTTAAGCCTAATAATAAGGAAACAATTCTGTAGTTCAGATGTTTCCAAGAATTTAGATGGAGACCATGCCTTTAAATTGTTTTACTCTTCTTTTTTTTTTTTGTTTTTAATAGGCAAAGCTACATCCTCTTCCAATCCCGGTAGCCCAGCACCAGACTGGTACAAAGATTTTGTCACTGATGCAGATGCTGAAGTGCTGGAACATTCTGGGAAGATGGTGCTTCTCTTTGAAATTCTTCGAATGGCAGAGGAGCTTGGAGACAAAGTGTAAGTCAGTTCTGGAAATACTTTTAATGACCTTATAAAAACATTAGACTGACAGTGTTCTTCATTCAGTCTTCCTAATGCCATGGCTCAGTTTTCTGAAGCAAACCTGTGTGCTGCATTCATTGTTATCACTGAGTTTTCCCATACATGCATGTACTCCACCCAAGCCTTACTCTGTGTCTGGTTTCAAAGGTATTATCAGTGAGGAGGGAAGAAAGGCAAAGCAATACAATGATTAAAGTAACCTCAGAGGTGAACTTTGTGTTTTCCTGTTTCTGTTTTCAGCCTAGTGTTTAGCCAGTCCCTAATATCGCTGGATTTGATAGAAGATTTTCTGGAGCTGGCCAACAGGGAGAAAACTGACAAAGAGAAGCCTCCTATTTATAAAGGTGAGTGTCACCTTGAACAGTTGCAAAGGTAATAACTCTTTTACAAGTCTCTATTGAGTCCGAAGGGAATGAATTTGAAAGAAATCATCCCCCGCTTCTTCCTCCTTCCCCAGCTTGACATGCTGAGCATGACACCCCACGGTGTCTGGGTGTATCCCTTTGGTCAGCGTGGGTCAGCTGTCCCGGCTGTGTCCCCTCCCAGCTTCCTGTGCATCCCGAGCCCACTGGCTGGAGGGGGGAGGGTGTGAGGAGCAGAAAAGGCTTTCACTCTGTGTCAGCACTGCTCAGTCCCTGGGTTATCAGCACTGTTTCCAGCACAGATCCAAGCCACAGCCCCATACCAGCTACTGTGAAGGAAATAAACTCTATCCCAGCTGAACCCAGCACATCTTGGAGCATAATTTGATTACAAGTTCATACCTTTAAATTCCAGTGAGTATAAAACTGCTTTGAGGAGTTTCATTTATTAGCAGTTGATTTTTTTTGTTGTTGTTGTTAAAAAAATAACAAAATCTTAGGAAGAAATGTATAGTGAGAGATGCTGGGTACTTTTTGTAAGGTAAAAGGAGATTGACAACATTTATCTGTTTTTTAATCACTTCAGACAAAATTGGTTTAGGGCCTGTGGGAGCCATTGCAGACTTGTGGATGGTCACTGTCACCACAGATGTAACTGCTGTTACTTTCTGTTGTGTTACGTATTTCATTTTTGTTACACAAGCTTCACTATGTAATTTCCAAGGCGTGCCTGTGGAAGCACCTGTATTCTCCAGAAATGTTCTCCATCCCGAGTAACCTCTGATCCTCTCTCATTGTTTTAAAATTACGTTCCATATTTGTTTTCTTACTGTCTAGTTGTGTATATCCAGTATTATCAGTTACTTACACAATCAGCATCTTAATAATGTGACTGTTACGTACATTTACAGGTGAAGGCAAGTGGTTCAGAAACATTGATTACTATCGCCTCGATGGTTCAACTACAGCTCAGTCAAGAAAGAAATGGGCTGAGGAATTTAATGATGAAACTAATGTGCGGTGAGATCTCTTCTGATACATATATGCTTTATTTCCCCTCCTTCTCTTGTTCCCTATGTCTCTGTTACTTGTATCAGTTTAATGACCCCTTAAGGCTCACCAAATAAGTATCACTCTCAGGTGCAGAGCTTGAACAAAAAACATGCAACAATAGGCTTCTGCTCTACTGAGGTTACTTCCATTAGTACTTAGCAATACTTGCTCAGTGTTTCCTTGCCCTTTTCATTCTTGTTTAGATTGTAAGCAATTTGGGTCAGAGACAGTCTTTTATTACAATTAGTTAAAAGGATATAAGGACCTAGGAAGGTCAGAGCTCTGTGGAGTCTGGCCTGGAGACAGCAGTCACTTGGCCGGTCAGAGGCATATAGCTCTGCTAGCTGTCTGCAGAATTGTCTCCCAGCCATCCTCTGTTTGTATACGTTGGGACTCTCAAGTCTGATGTGAATAATAGAATCACAGAATGGTTTGGGTTGGAAGGGACCTTAAAGATCATCCAGTTCCAACCCCCCTGCCATGGGCAGGGACACCTTGCACTAGCCCAGGTTGCTCCAAGCCTCATCCAGCCTGGCCTTGGACACTTCTAGGGATGGGGCATCCACAGGTGCTCTGGGCAATGTGGGTAGGTATGTTTATTCTGTCAGGAGCTCATTTTAGGTTGAACCTGAGTGAGATGTTACTCAAAAAAGAAACAGGTACATCAAAGAGACGGTGTCACTCTAGAGTTAGCCAGAAAGCTTACTAGCCAAGAAACCATTTCAATGGCATGGGATGTGCCTGTTTAAAATTACGGTTTAATTTGATATAGCTAATTTTGTTAGAGCTTGAACATGCAAACCAAAACTTTTTTTCTTAGCCATAAGTTTTCGTTAACAGTTGATTTGCAAAGTCTCTGATCTCTATTTTTGGGAGTGAATGTTTTGCTAAAAAGTGTTGTCCATGTAAAATCTGCATCTGTTTTATGCCTAGTACAGTATGCTAATGAAGTTTTTGAGTTATTTCAGGGCATGAACACTCCATAATAACACAGCAACATGGGACAATAGCTTTTTTCCAAAATACTAAAATTTTGCAACTTTTCTCTATTCCAGAGGCCGCTTGTTTATTATATCCACTAAAGCAGGTTCCCTCGGAATTAACCTTGTGGCTGCTAATAGAGTCATCATCTTTGATGCTTCTTGGAACCCATCGTATGACATCCAGAGTATTTTCAGGGTTTACCGCTTCGGGCAGAACAAACCTGTGTTTGTGTACAGGTTTTTGGCTCAGGTAGGTTTGAGTCTGATATTCTTGTGATATTCTGCTCCTGCAATCAAATTGGTAGGCTGTTTGGACTTTTGTTGAAGTCTGTAGTGGTCCACACTGATGCAGTCATCTTCCAGCCCCAATCTGACAGCAGAGTTTGACACTGAAAAAGCTCTTGAGGGCGGGATTGGTAAAATGAATAGCAAGTGAAATTATTTCTTGTTAAGCCCATCTCATCCAACACTTTGTGTAGCACAGATTCTGGAATTCTAGCAGTGATTCTTACATCCAGACTCAGAGTAGTGTTCTCAGCTTTCTTAATTTGCACACCACTACAAATAAGCTGCACAGGGGATGGTTGTCATTTGGCAATAAGCTTGCTGACTGTAGCTGGCTGCTACAGACCTGTAGCAGATCTGCACAGGCAGATCAATAATTGTTTATAAGGAGACATCCACTTATGATTTGTAAGCTTGTATTGCACCCTGCAAATATTAAAGATGGGTAATAATTCTGATGGTCACTGATGCTTTTTTAAGGTATAATGCCAGTATTTCTGATAGGAAGTATCTTGCATCATCTTCTAGGCCTTCAGGTGTTACAGAGTAGCCTGAAGACCTTTTCCCAGTTGACTTGATCAAGTCTCTATTTGCCAACTTAAATAGATTACTTTTTGTAACACATTACTGTCAGACATGGGTTTTTTTCTTCAGGCTTTAGTCTATTTTTGCAATTTTCTATGTGCACTTTTGAACTGGTGATATCCTTTTTAAATTAGGATGTTCAGAACAGGCTGTGCTGTTCTCATACTTTTCACAGTCATCTTTTTTTTTAACTAAAATGTCATTTTGCCTTTTTTCATCAAAGATCTTATTTTTTTCATACACAGCTGTGATGAATTAGACTTGACTGCTTCCCCTCTCCCCCCCCAGTGATACTGTATCTGTTTGCCTTTTTACAGGCTGCTCAAAGCAGCAAAATAAGGTACATGCTGTGGAAATTGCCATTTTTTGGTCATATCTTAATTTGGGGGATTGAAGCAAACATGGAGCTTTTCAAAATACTACAGAAAAAATCCATTTCTTACTCTGGCTGGTAGCTAGATAACATGTGCACCATTTGTATTACTGTGTGTTTGCTCCCAGGAGGGGTTTTTTCTTTTTTTCTCAGCAAACAAAGTGTTTTCAGGTAACTTTGTAGATACGGGGTCAAAGAAATGAGGAAAATAGAGCACTGTTACGTTGTTATTCAGCTCCTTTATAGCTATTACTGTTTTTTCCCCTGTATGAGAAGGTGGTCCAGGATTTGTATAAAACGAGCATCTTCATTTTTTAGGGAACGATGGAAGATAAGATCTATGATCGTCAGGTAACGAAGCAGTCACTGTCGTTCCGGGTTGTCGACCAACAGCAAGTTGAGCGTCATTTTACTATGAATGAACTTACAGAGCTCTACACTTTTGAGCCAGATTTGCTGGACGATCCTAATTCAGAAAAGAAGAAGAAGAGAGATACACCAATGTTGCCAAAAGTAAGTTGAGGCACATCACTGGGAATTAGATGCTATAAACCCCCTTGGATGTGTTCAGGGACATGGGGTACCTGGTGCAGGAAGCAGAGTGCTGGGTGTTTGCTGCACAGCAGTGTTTTTCACTTCGAGGGGAGGTGAATAGCAGGTAACACAGTAAAACGTCATTAATATAATGAGCTAGATAATGAGTGTAATTGACAATATAAGAAAAGCATCTTCAGTTAAAAGACAAAAATGTTCAATCAGAACAGACAAAATGACTTTTTCACACAATTTGAGTGAATAGAAGTTTTACTGCAGGAAAATCTGGAAGCCGAGATTCACATCAATGTCTGAGTGGGAGGTGGTGATACCTAGTGTTACCTCAGTTTATGATAACACATCTGTGAGGTGGTGCTGTGCTTCAAGGTCTGGTTTTTATCTACTTAGGTAAGACTTTGTAAGGGTCAAATTAATCCATGCTCCCCTTTGCCAAGCCTTCTGGGGTTTGAGTTCCTTGTTTAACTCCTCTTGTAGTGACCATTAATAGAGATATGGTGGAGATAGGGGAAAAGTTGCAGTTACTTACTGCTTAAGTGAGAAAAATCGGACAAGCTAAGGTCTTGTAACCTATTTTTAGTGTTGCCACTGCTAGCAGAGACCAGTGACATTTTTGTAGACAACCATTTATGCCATTTATACAGTGCAAAATGCTGATACTCTCTACTGTGAGCTAATACAGAATCACAGGATGGTTTGGGTTGGAAGGGACCTTAAAGATCATCCAGTTCCAACCCCCCTGCCATGGGCAGGGACACCTTCCATAGCCCAGGTTGCTCCAAGCCTCATCCAGCCTGGCCTTGGACACTTCCAGGGAAGTAGTGATGTCAGACCTTCTTCCGACTTGATGTTAAATAAGCATTTAAGATCACAATGGCTTGTTGTTACTAAAAAATGTAATAGATGTGGCATGTGTAGTAGTGGTTGATTGTCACTTCTTAGTGGTTCACTACCATCTGTGATACTTGGGGAACTGAAGAATTTACTAGCTGAATTTAAAATTAAAAACTGTAACTTTTAGGGTCAGGCAGAAGTAAACTTCAGTGGAAAGAGTAACTGGGTCAGTTATTCTTTTTTCCCAAGGCAGTTTGTATTGAAGATTAGGCTAAGGTTTCGTACTTTGTCGAATTTAGATTCGTTGTGCATGTGGTCTGCTAAAGACTAATTCATCGTTAAGCTGTTGTGCAATTACTTTTGCTTCGTACCAGGTAAATAGCTTGTAAACAGTAACACATCAGTGTGTGGCCTGTAGTTAGTGAACTGGTTAAATTTCTGAGTTGCTCCCGTATTTGGGTCATTATGCAGTGTCTGGGTGTGGGGAGGGGGTTTTCCAGTTTGTGAATCTGTTAATTTCCAAGGAAAAATGGTATGTTTGGCATTCTAGACCATGCAGCCCGCTATAACATAACAGACCGTGGGCAGGCATCACATTGGCATTCTTCATGGTTACGCCACTCTCTGAAACAGCCCTCAGACCACCTACGGTGTCGCTGCAGCTGCCGGGGGGATTTGGGAAGTGTTAGCCCTGTGTGTTAGTCGCTGGTGCACATGCAGTTTAAACCCCTTGAAAACAAACTTTAACGACTGTATCTAAGCTCTTTTTATTACAGTGTTTCTCACTGCAAGCAGTAAATTGTAGATAGCTGAAAATTTTATTCTGCCTTTTGACTGGGTTGTACATTTTTGGTTTGGTTTTACCTCCTAAAACATCTTCCTTGCAGTTGCAGTTAATAGCACTAACTTTATTGTTTTTAGGTTCTTAGTAATTTTCTCTGCATTTGTCTTCCCTGTAAACTCAGCTGATTGGGATATTTTATTTCCATTTTATCCAAATTTCAATTCTTGCTTTGCACACAAAACAGGGCAAGTCCAGTGACTCCTTCCTTGATTTCTGTGATCAGTTTAATTGAGCTGTGGCTCATGCTTAATTTATAATATTGTCAGGTTAACTTCTATGGTTTATTTCCTATTCTGTCTTATTTTGGTCTCTCCAGTGCTCTAAAGACCTACATAAACAGTCAAAGGGAAGTGTTGGCTGCAGGATATTATTCTCTGAATGGTGCAAGGTTATTCATTCAGAAAGTTAACTGTTCCTTGTTTCAGTGCAATTTTAGCAGAGCTGCATGACTTAGCTTTACAGTTATAAAACATTTTAACAATTAAATCAATTCAACAACACACAGCATTTTTTTGGGAAAAAAAAAAATTCAAAGAATCATAGAATGGT
>NW_010240345.1:0-5932 GCF_000690775.1 Eurypyga helias | reverse complement strand
TACTCGTCTTGAGTTGCCTGCCCCTTCTTCCAGGAGTTGTAAACTCTCCTTTTTTCCCTAAGTCCCAGTAAAATCTCCCTGTTCAGCCAGGCTGGGCATCTTCCCTGATGGTCCGTCTTATGGCACATGGGGACAGCCCGTTCCTGCACCTTTAAGACTTCCTTGTTGAAGGACAACCAGCCTTCCTGGACTCCTTTGTCCTTCTGGACAGTCTCCCAAGGGACTCTCTCAACCAGTGTCCTAAACAGACCAAAATCAGAAGTCCATGGTAGTGGTCTTACTGACCCCCGTCCTTACTTCACCTAGAATCGAGAACTCTATTATTTCATGGTCACTAAGCCCAAGACGGCCTCCTACTACCACATCCCCCACCAGTCCTTCTCTGTCTGTAAACAGCATGTTGGGTGAAGCACTTCCCCTCATAGGTTCACTCACCAGCTGTGTCAGAAAGTTATCTTCCAAACACTCCAGGAACTTCCTAGATGGTTTCCTCTCTGCTGTGCTGTACTTCCAGCAGACATCTGGTAAGTTGAAGTCCCCCACAAGAACAAGGGCTAGCTCTTGTGAGACTTCTGGCAGCTGCTTGTAGAATGCTTCATCTGTCTCCTCAACCTGGTTGGGTAGTCTGTAACAGACTCCCAGTAGGGTGTCTGCCTTGTTGGCCTTCCCACTCATCCTTACCCACAAGTACTCAACCTTATCATTCCCATCCTTGAGCTCTACATTCCCTAACTTACAAGGCCACACCACATCCTCTCATTCCTTGCCTGTCCCTTCTGAAGAGCTTGTAGCCATCAACTGCAGCACTCCAATCATGAGAGTCATCCCACCATGTTTCTGTGATGGCAACTACATCATAGCTATCCTGCTGCACCATGGCTTCCCGCTCCTCCTGTTTGTTGCCATACTGCATGCATTGCTGTACATGTACTTGGGGTGAGCTATTGATTGTGCTTCCAAATTTGGCCTTCTGTTCCTAGGCTCATCTCTAGCAAGCCTGGTTTTATCCTTTTCCTGCTTCAAACCTTGTTTAAAGCCCCCTCAATGAGCCTGGCCAACTCATGAGCAATATTTCTTTTCCCATTTAGAGAAAGCTGGACGCCATCCATCGCCAACAGGCATGGCATTGTGTAAACCTCCCCATGATCAAAGAAACCCAAATTCCACTGTTTGTACCAGCCTCTGAGCCACACATGTGCATCAGGTGTGTTTTCCTGTTCCTTTCTGTATTCTCTCCTGCCACTGAAGGGATTGAGAAAAATATGACCTGTCCTCCCAATCCTTCAACCACCTGCCCCAGTGTCCTGAAATACCTTTTGATCACTTTTAGACCTCTCTTGGCAACTTCATCACTACCCACCTGCATGACCAGTAGTGGGCAATAATCAGAGGGATGCACCAGGCCAGGGAGTTTCCTGGTGGTGTCTCTGACCTGAGCCCCAGGGAGGCATCAGACTTCACTGTGGGATGAGCCTGGTCAGCATATCTGGCCCTCTGGTCCCCTCAGAAGGGAATCATCTACAGCAATCGCCCTCTTCTTCTTCTTAACAGAGGAAGTCTCAATGTGTGGGGCTGACCAACTCTCCCTGGGTGACTCCCTGGGTGAATCTTCTTCTGTATGGTCACTAGCCTGGCCCTCGAGTTCCAGAGCCCCATACCTGTTGTGTAAGGGCAAGTGGGAAGATGAGGGAGGCCAAGAGGATATTTGTCTGCCACCCTGAGCAGGAACCTGTTTCCATTGCCTCCCATCTCTTAGGCCTCTTCCTCCTTCTGCCTGGTGGCAAGAGAGTAGGGGATCCTGTGTATTTTTGTGGAACCTCCATCTGCTGCTTTTGCATCAGGGACGGCAGGGTGTGGCTCCACCAATCCATCTCCCTCTCACATTCCCTGATACTCCTTAATTTTTCCACCTTCTCTTTCACTGCTGCCACCAGGCTAAGTAGGCCATCTACTTCAGCACATTGCACACAGGTGCTGCCGCTGCCTTTCCAAGGTCTTCATCACAGCTGTCTTTGTCTCAGGGTCTGACTCTGTTGTCAGTATTTACATCAAGGCCTTTTGCAGGGAACTCAGAAGCTGGGCAGGTGTAATCATCTCCTTTGTGCACCTCACACAGAATTTGTCAGCACCATATTTAGTCTGTTGAAATATTACTGGGTTTTGCAGCATGGCTGGATCCTTGTGGAGCTTCCCCTGAGACTTTGGATCAAATGTTGGAGGCCCTGGCATCCTTATTCCTGTTGAGTTTTATCACATTTCTTAAGTACCCCATATAGATAAGTTGGAGTCACAACATGAAATACTTCAAAGCCAGAGCTGGAAGATCAGATCTGGCCTTTAAATAGTTTTTATGCCAGTGGTATTAAAGATTTCATTCATGTTTGCCATTCTAGGATCTATTTGCCAGCCTTCCTTCCTTCCTCCTTTCCTCCATTCATTCCTCCCTCCCTCCCTTCCTCCTTTCCTCCCTTCCTCCCTTCCTTCCTCCCTCCCTCCCTTCCTCCCTTCCTCCTTCCCTCCCTTCCTTCCTCCTCCTTTCCTTCCTTCCTTCCTTCCTGCCTGCCTTCCTTCCTCCCTCCCTTCCTCCTTTCCTTCCTTCCTTCCTGCCTGCCTTCCTGCCTCCCTCCCTTCCTTCCTTCCTCCCTTCCTCCCTTCCTTCCTTCTTTCCTTCCTCCCTTCCTTCCTCCTTTCCTTCCTTCCTTCCTTCCTTCCTTCCTCCCTCCCTTCCTTCCTTCTTTCCTTCCTCCCTTCCTCCCTTCCCCCCTCCCTCCTCCCCACAGCTACCGTTCATGTCACAGTAGGTGGGGACTGGTGGCTATCTGCTTCATTAGTTGCTGTCCCTGTTGCACTGCGGAGCTCAGAAGGAGGGCTGTTCATGGGACAGCAGGCTGCCAAGGGTCAGAGGCTGTCCTGTTCCCTGCCCACAGTAGATGTGCTTCTATTCTGCTGCTGCTACCACTTGCACTAACAACCTGACATGAATTTCTGCAAGTGCTGGAACCAAAACGCTGCAAGAACAAAGAGGAGCAATGAGGGCCCAGGTGAACTCCTTCCACATGTTAGCAAATAACTATTCAAAGAACAAAGCGGCACTGCTTGCCAGCCCTGCCCCAGGGCTGTGAGAATCTGGAGTGCAGGTATAAGGTAGAGCCCAAAGAGCCTTCAGTGGGCTTCGAGAGATGCAAAGACCTTGTTATGGAGTGGAGAGCTCAGTGCTGCCCCAAGGGTTAATTAGCAGCATCCTTTGCCTTCGGAGGTGTTCATCTCAGTGCTTCCTCGAGGAGGGACAGCTATCTTTGTTGCCTAGATACAGCCTTGCTGGGGCTTTGAGGAAGGTACCTGGAGCTTCATTAGAAGAGGATGTTAGTGGGATTTTCAGATTTAGCTGCACTATGTAAATTATTACCTGGGGCAGCCCTGAGGCAAAGCAGCTGCCAGTTAATATCAGCCACACATCACATCCAAGCGCTGACAAGACAAATAAGGGTAATTGTCTCTCTCCCCTTAATCAGGGGGATGTGATTAGCTGGAGGAGGTCTTGGCCAGGTGCCGACCATCACTACCCAGCTCAGCAAAGTGAACATCCCTGCAGACACAGTCTAGGGAGTGAGGACCAGCCAGGTCCAGGACCCTTCAGCTGTTGGAAGTGAGCAGCAAGTAAGCAGCCTTCTTTCATGGCTTGGAGGAAGGTTGTGGGGTGTAAAATCACTAGAAAATAAAGAAGACCTGAAGAAACAGTGGTTTGTTTCTGGGTTTTTCCATGTTACATGGTCCAGACCTACACTGGGAGGCTGCATGGCCAGCTCATGGAACAGGGATGTTCAGTGCTGAATCACGGGCAGTGGAAGTCGAACTGTTGAATTCTTGAGCTAATCAGATGCTTTGTGGGACTATCTCTTCCACTCTGATGCCTAACAAGTATCTGAAGGAATTATTTCAGTAAAAAGCCAAACTTGGCCAGTGCTGGTATAAATCAATGATCCCTGTTCACATTCCCTGTGGCTCCCAGAAAGACCAGGACAACTCCCAGCATCTCTGTGTGAAGACATGCTGAATTCATGTTTGACCCTGAAAACCTCCCTTAGTTGCTGGACTCTGAGATGCTGAAAGGCCTTAAGCAACATCAGCATGGGTGCAGCTCCTTGGTATCACAGCATGGTATGCCTGGCTGCTACTGGTGTCCAGACCTGCCTCCACAGGTCCACGCCTGATGACCCCACTGTGGGTGCACCAAGGGAGCAGCAGCTGCTTTTACCTTGGCAATGCCTATATCAGGGTCTGGAGCATGTCCAGGGCATGGGGGACCAAGGAAAAAGGCAGCATCTCATGCACTTCCTCTTAGGAATTTTTTTAAGGGAGGATGCTTGGAGTTGTAGGGGTCCCCTTGGTTGCTGAGAACCTTAGTCATGAGGCACGAAGTTACCCTGCAGGTCACCTTTTTCAGTCTGAGGTGTATCTGATGTTGCTGATGCAAAGCGAAAGGTTCCAAAGGAATAGCTACAAGAGACTGAGAGGGGCTTCCACCCAACTTGGGAAACTGAGCTCCAAAACAGATCTGGGAAAGCAGATTTTCTGAAGTGGGAGATGTATGTCCTAGGTGGCACTGTCCCACATCATCTCTCCACACCCATGGTAAGTGAGATGCCCTGGGAGATTTTCCGTAAGCTGTGGAGCAGCAGGACATCCTCCTCCTCTTTAAAGGATAAAGCTCCACTGAAACAGGGCTTGGATTCCCCCGCACTCTCCAGTCACTGCTTCTGCTCACCATATGACCTGAAGTCAAACAAAATACCATTAAGCAGAGCCATTATCAAAGTAAATAGCAAACCACCCTTTTCCCTTCTCTCTGCCCATACTCCGTCTCAGGCAAGAAGTTGCCTGCTGAAGGCTGACTCCCATTGGAGGTCTGAGGAAGGAGATGGGCAGGAAACAATAGCAGATAGAGCAACAGCCTTTTAAGTAGAAGGCAGTGCAGATAATTGTGATGGTGATATATGTTTTCATTAGAAAATAAGATGTTGTACATCAGCTGTGCCAGAATGTTTGGAGGCTCCTCCTGGCCTGGGAGTGAGAAATGGTCTGCCCTGACTTCGCTGACACTTCCTCGGGCACGCTGGAGCTGGGAGTCCCTGCTGCATGTGGGATCACATGAAAGTGAGCTCTGATGGCCTAAAATCACATCCCGGGGCAGCTGCTGGTGGAAGGGTATGCTGTGCTCTGTAAAGGCTGCATGCTCCTGCAATGAACCTGACTTTATAGTTCTGTGTCCAGCCTGCTTGTGACTGAGCAAACCTGCACATCAGCCTCCACCACGGTGACAATGTACATCAGGTGGGACTTACTTCCACATGCTTAAACCTCACTTGAATGCCTTCCAAAGGTGCAAAAGATTTCTGAGTGTAAAGAAAAAGTGAAAATCCTGCTGGGTACTAGTGAGGCACTGAGACAGCTTTCCAACCTGGTGCCTGTCCTGACATCCTGTGCATGTACAGCCCCAAGTGCTTGTGCTGTCTAGTGGAGATTGTGGGACTTCTGAGCACTGATTTAACAAGGAATATATCAATAATTTGAAAATTGTTTGATTTAGAAATGGAGTATCTTGGTTCAAGATTTAACATTCTGAAATTTATTTCCTTTCTCTTATTGCCATGTATCTCATTAATTAAGTAGCACAAGTTTCCCAAACGTCTGTATACTTATGCTCATTTGCATCTCAGTCACTGGCTTCATTAGAATATTTTGATGCAATTAGAGGTCTTAATCACATTTCCTTTACCCTGTAAAGAATTTAATACAGAGTGATCCCTAGCAAAATGGCTAGGCAGTTCATGGTGGTTTCAGTGGATACTGATGCTGCAAGTCGTGGTTTATGGTCCCATTTGCAACAGACATAGCTTATGGTCCCATTTGTGCAAGGCCAAGTGCAAGGTCC
>NW_010240344.1:44474-107384 GCF_000690775.1 Eurypyga helias | reverse complement strand
GCACGCACCCGGGGCGCTTGGCTGGCTCAGTTTGCATTTAGGCGGTTTCCGTTTAACAAGTCTTGTGTCCCGTTGCTGGGACCCGTGTTGTAGCCATGGATGCAGTCCCCTCACAGGCCACCCACCCCCCCAGAGCTTGGAGGTGGATGAAGCTGGATCTGTCGTCTCAGTAGCTTGGCAGTAAAGGTTTAACGAGCATTAGAGACATTGAGGTCGAGACGCTTGTGTAATTGAAAACAGCTCGAGTTGCATTATTGAGGTTTTCGGGTCTCTCCCAGTTTAATTTTTGTAGCACTGTTAGGCCATCTCGTTTTTGGCCTTCTCATTTAAGGTCTGCCCCAGGTACTTAGCTGTAGGTATGAAGTGCCGTTTTCTTCCTCGTATTGGTAAAACAAAATTAGGATGTGTATGTAATTGCATTGTTCAAAAGCAAGTCTTAAGTTTCACTTCTTCCATGTGTCACCTACACCTGGCCCAACTGAGGCCATGCTGACAATAGGACGAAAGCTTACCCAGGTTGGTGGAACAGTAGGGTGCTGTAAACGCCTTTTCTCAGGATGGACGTGCAGGCTGTAGCTTGACATTACTTTAACTGTAATAATTGCCCTGTCAGGGGAAAAAAAATCAAATTAAACTAAAGAATGTTCTGTAGCCTGTAAAATCTCCTTTTCAGCATTTAGCTACTGGATTTCTCATTCTCTAATCCCAGCTCCAGAAGATCTGTTGTCCTAGCTGTTCAAAGATTTCAGCTTTGGAAAAGTAATAGTAATAAGATATTGGAATGTAAAAATGCAGCTATTATGTGGCTACGTCATTTCCTGTTGAAAGCCATAGGAAATCTAACACGTGTTACAGGATAAATGTTCTTGTCTAAATTTTTACAAAGGGATCCCTCTCACAAGTGCCTGACAATGAATCATGGTCAGAGAAAATGCTGATGTGTGTAGTCTTCCCAGCATTTGTGTTCAGGGACATGAACAGTAAACGTGAGGCATATTGACTTTAAGTGCTACGTGTTAGGAGTCTCTGAGGTGTAGGGGCTCTAACCTTTATTTTTGAAGGATGAGGTAGCTACATCAACCTTCAGTACAGCTTGTTTGTTTGGAATCTGCTGTGTTGGGTGTGGCTTTTTGTTGTATGCATAGTTGCAAATGGCTTTAAAAAAGCTGTTTAATAGCTGCTATGTCATACTTGAAGTTTTTGACCGCACATGCAGCTGTTGTGAGTTGTGTTCCTGATGACACCTTGAAGCAGACTTTTCTTTAGTTGCCGATATAAATTAGGTTGTTTTCAATAAATGCACACGAATTCTCTATACCATTTCTCTCCAACTCCAAAAGCTCAGTGATAGTTTCCATATTTTATATATTTCAAAGGTGTTATTTGATGCATTTCAAAATTAAATTGCATTTTGAAGTTTGCAGTTATTCAGCTTTAACAGTGGTGGGTACAAAGTTACTTCGTTTAATGCTGAATCTAGTGCTTTACAACTTCTAATTTTTTTTATCAAACGTGACAATCTTAAACAGATTGTTTTTAGATAAGATATACCTAATGTCTCGCGTTCTGTAAACCAACTCCAGCCTAAGAAGTTAACTTCTGCTGACAACTTTTTGGTGGATAGGAAACCAACTGCTTAGCTTGTGCTGGAACGACCTTACTGCTCATCACCTGCATGTGAGATGAGGCCAGCTTGCTAGAAGTGAGAATTGGGAAAATCAATGTTTTTCTTCTCTCTAGCAAGCTATCGCCTAAAAATAGGAAATCCACATAGTTTCATCAAACGTGTCACATCTTCATTTTTAAATGGCAAAAGAGACAATTCCAGCCCTTGATCTAGCATGTTTGCTTTGACTGAGCTGAAGGTGTATGTTAACATTTGGTGCCCATCTAGTTGACAGTGTAATTGCTTCTGTGCTGTTACAGAAATCTGTTGCTTGTCATTCATACAGAGGTCCAATTTTGATAATTAGATCATCCAGGTTTGCAGTGAGACTTGATGATAGATAACTGCCTATAATTGGTGAAGTAACTATGAAACCTCCTTGAATTGCTTTTATAATGTGTCTCTGTAAGGTATATTTATTATGATCATCATAATCATCTTCATGGTCATTTGTAGCAGTAGCAAGTTTCTTTGGTGTAGTTTGCTACCTAAATTCTTCAAGAGTAGCTGATCAAAGTGAACTAGAACTCCCTCACCCCCTGAACTATGGGTCTTATATTGGTGAGGGGATGTGAATGTCCAGAGCGCTTTGGTAGCTGTCCTATGATTGTGAGTTGTTCAGGAAATCACTTCTGCTGATGAAGAAAAAGCAAGGGATGTTTCTGTTGTATTCTCTAGTCTAGGGGGTAACTTTGTAGAAAAAAACTTCAAGCCTTTTGGGAAAGGTCAGTCAGGCTTGCTGCCAGGCCATAGCCATACCCACTCTGACTTTAACCCAAACTCCACTCAGTTAGCTAGTGAGTCTACATGTTCATCTCCTCTGGAGAAGTCTTGTGCCACTTACTACTTACAACGTTGACTAGAAAATTTCATCCTGTTTCTGTGTACTCTGGTGAAAACTTCTTTCACATCCTGTTAAATTCTTATATTAACTGTACATTCCTACATGTTAATAATGACTACAGGATTTTTTTTTCTAAGCAAAAGGGCTGTGGAAACTCTCCTGCCCTTGCAGCAGGAGAGGTGCTAGTTGATCATGTAGAAAACTGGATGGGCTTTATGTGTCTTTCCAGGTGTTGGGTGTTTTGGCAGTTGAACTGAGTTGTATTTGCAGGGGTCAAGCATTGAGTACATGTGCTGTAGACAAATGTATTGTCTTAAAAACAAACTACTGCAGGAAAACAACATCAAGAGTAGCATGATATGGATGTTGCCTGAAACATTTAATTGAATTTTGGATGATTTGATAGAGTCCCTAAGCTCAAAGGCACTTTACTAAGAAATGTATTGATAAGAAGCATCAGTTTAAACTTACCCTTCTTAGGAAGATCAGAGGAATACAGATCAGATTAATATGTTTCTCTGTATTTTGCTGTTATGAGTTAGTTTTGGAGTTATACAAATAACTCCAAAACTAATTGTTTTGTTATACAAATAACTCCAAAACTAACTCCAAAAATAACTGTTATATAATATACAATAAAAAACAAAGGTTGTCTTAAGTTTGTGAGATGTGTTTGGTCAGCTAGTGACTTAATTTTCATTTAGGTGATGCTAACCTTTTCCTTAAGTAAAGGTATTGCTTAGGAAGTAATTGTCATGTGCAAAATAATATGTTAGAAATAATATAATGAAACTTCTATTAGATAGATTCTCAGAAGTGTTTCTGAGGGAGTGGAAATCCCAGCATTGGTCGATCTGTCTGAGGATTTAGGATGTGGCGTGTGTATATATAAAATATTTTTTAGTGGGGAAAGATTAGTGACTGGTATGACAGGAAAACATTAATATGGGGTCTTACCAAAAAAAGTTAAAATAGTAGTTGATAACCAGAAATATTATGTGATATCTTGATGAAATGTTGAATATGACCGATGACATATAGAAGATGAATATCAAGTATTTGAGAGGAGAATGTTTGTTTAAAAAATAAGAAATTAACTACAAATGTGCATTGATTTGAAAGAAGACAGAATAAATTTATCTGGAACAAATGCCTAAGGACTACTGTCTAATTTTTTGCATCTGGTCTTATACTTAGAAGCAGAGCTAATACCTAACAGAAGCAAAACAACTTGGCAAAGCTAAATGTGATATCTTTGAGTAGTAGGTGGAATGTGAAGTATTGCTTTACCTGGTGAAACTTCATAGCATGGAGTAATGATCATTGTTCTTGTCCAGGGAAAGGAATCTGGAAATGGAGCTCCGGGTCAATTGACAACCCTGATGTCTAAACAGGTGTAAAAAAAAAAAGCATATATTGTTAACAGCTCTTGTAGTTAACAAAAAAACCCACACCCAAACAAACACAAAAAACCCAAACCAAGAACAATTGCCCTGCTTGTGTGCTGTCACTTGCAATTAATGATACTTAAAATATATAGTGTCAAATGTACAAGTAGCCTAGCTCAGCCTTTTCCTTCAGCTGCAAAGCATAGGAATTTGGGGGGTTTATGCATAGTGTTACAGGTGTGAATTTGGCTAGTACAGACAACACAGCCTGGCCTACTTGAATTTGACATGGCTTTGTTTAATAAGCTCTTAAAACATTTGTCTTACAAAATTGAATGGAATTGCCAGTTCTCTTCTCCCAAAGGATTTTTTAGGACAGTTATAGCTCAGTGTTCCAGTTAAATAATTATTGATGAGAAGAAAGTAGAAGAGTGTCAGGAAACGATTGGCTTCTAAGGTGGATGGGCACCACTTCAAGCAGGCAGAGAAAATAATGTCAAGTATGGGGTTGTGTGGTTATTTGGGAGGGGAGAGGGAGATAGAGAGTAACAAAGTGCTGGAAAGAATTTAAGAGAAATAAGTAGCAGAGATCTCTTAGAGCCTTTTGAAAGAAACTAGATTTTGAAGGACAGAAAGCTAAAAGAAAATCTTAGAGCAGATCAGGGAAACTCTATATCTGACAGTTAAGGCTGTGAATATTCTAGTGTTGGGGACAACTGAAAATATCAGAGAAATACAGTGTAAGTCAAATAATGGAGAAGTAGGGGGGTGGTGTGGGGAAACAACCCACGCTTTTTAAGGTACTGTCCTAAGAAGCCCAACTGGGTGGCAATACCAGCGTCCCTGCTGACGGGTAGGAGATGTCCAGGCATTGGTATGCATGTTATGAGGGTGAAACTGATATAACCATAGACCCTCAAATCTCTCCTGGAGTGCATTTTTTTAAAAGCATCTTTTCATGAGACTAGAAAGGCAGTGAGAACAAAGATCTGCTGAAGTTTATCATAAGAAAAACAATACAAAGTGTGAGAAGATCATCCAGGCTGAAAAGGTGTCAACAGTGAAAGTAATGTGAAGGGCAGTTCTTTGTAAAGATACAGAATCTTTGGTCAAGTTTTCATCAGATCTGTGTGGAAGCAACATCAGTCGGGTAGTATAAGGAAGCATTAATCTGTAAATGGAGCTGCAGTGTCCATGGTTGATAAGTGATCAACAGAACAAGTAGTTTAAATATCTTATTAACTAGCAAAAACTTTAGCTTTCAAACTAGTGCAGTGTGAGCATCTTGTCAGTAATGCTTACTTGTTAGTGAGCAAAAAAAAATTCAAACAAAAAACCCCTCCCACAATAACAAAAAAAAGCCTGATCCTGAGACTGTTTCAAGGTAGATCTGGAGAGTTTGTAGCCTTGAATACCTCCGTGCACTGTGAAAGGTGAAAGCTGACTCTGTGAAGCAGGTATGGGCTTAAGAGCCTGCACTATGCCAGCCTGAAGATGGGAGGCGGGGGAGTTTGCTCACGCTTAAGAACCCTGTATTTTAAATATGCTTTCCTATATTGCTTTGATGGTTATCATTGCATGTATCACTGTGTCATTAGGTCTTGGAGTTTTCTTTCCAGTCCTTTACATACTTGTTCAGCTCTTAATAACTACTTAGAGGCCTGTGCCAAAGCAGCAGTACCATTTTTTTCTGAACTGTAAGAGGTCTATGTATTTTTAAACTTTTCCTCTGATTAAAAGGGTGTCTAACTGGTCAAGCCTTTTGCAACAAACTGTCTTCATTGACTGTACTTGTCTTGGCAGTCTTTGTAGAGGTTAATTCATCCTAAAATAAGAGTATGCCACTTCAGGTTCAATACTACAAGTTAAATGCAAATAGCTGTAAAAGGATGTGTGAATGCTGAATAACCAGTCATCTCCCTAGTGCTTGCATGTGACCTGGCACAGACTCAGGAGCTGCTGCCATCTCTATTCAGAGCCTTGAGCAGATTAAGTTTGAGAATTCTTCCTTCAAGCCCTGTTTATCAAAGACCTATTTGAACTGTGAGCAGTTTGAATATTTGGCTTTCAAATATGTTCTTTAAATGTACGTGCTCATGCAGATTTTTTGTAGGAAAGAAGGAAGCCACTTAAATGTCACACAACAGAGAAGGACAAAGGGGGTCACAAATGGTTCTGATTCCAGTTTTGTGGTATATTTTCTGTGTCTGATGCCAGCCACAGCTGTTTTTCATCTGCTACCTTGCAATGCACCACATTTCTAACAGGCATTTTAGTTCTTAAAAATGGGGGATGACATCACTGTCCTGTCATTCACATGCTTCATTGCTAGGCAACAGTTAATGTAATCCCATTGTTCGGTGACACTACTTGGAATCTTTGCTTTGTGTACTGAAATTGTGTGTCTGCATTTTGCCATGTTGTACCTCATGTGGCAGGATTTGTGTCGTTGGATTAGCATTTCAACATCTTTTGTGCAAAGGAGGCGATTTTGTAGTAGCTTGTTTGCTTCAGATTTTCTTGTCTGGAGATGTCTTGCTGTTGGTCTTTTGTTAGTGAATGTTCATCTTCACTTTAAATGATTTTTGTGTGTGTTTAATAAAGACTGTTTTGTATAATGATCCTTCTGAGAACATCTCTCAAACTGGAAAGTTCTGTAGTAATTGGGGGTTTATATTTGCTCCTACCTTCTTTGTTGGTCAGAATCAGATTTTCCAGGACTGTGAATGCTTCAGAAAGGCTATTGCTAGCATGTAATCTTTGCCTAGCAGAGGTTAAAGTTTGAAATGTGTATTTATTCTGTTCTAACATGAAATCATAGACAGTAATCAGCAAAATGGAAGAGTAAGTAGTAGGTAAATAATGGCAGATAAAAGAACCAAATATATGTTCTGAAAAGCTGTTTGAATAGCAAGTAACTTTTTGCTTGGATGAGCCAGAATCTTGTTCCCAAAAGTATGGGACAGTTTGTGAATGTTACTGTGGAAAGCTTAGTTCACAGCATGGGAGGAGGTATGTGCAAACATGGAGTAAGATTTTGGTGTTAATAGCATGGCGAACATGATTTCTTTACAATGTACCTCAGACTTCCGTAGTTCAGTCAAAACTCAATCTGCCTAGATTGAATGTAGTTTGAAAACTACTGGCTGGCAACCTCCATTAAAGATTTTCCCAATACATGTATGCGGTAACCTAGCAAAGATTTTTAAAATTTTAAAAATCCCTTAATTTCTGAGAGACTGCTTTATGGTGTTTGATAAAATCATTGTTGCAAAGCAGCCTTTCTGTAAGGAGGGTTTGATATTCAAAGAAACTCACTGTGTTGTTGTGTGTGTTGCAGGCAGCAGCAGGCATACTGTGCTACGTGGGAGCCTATGTGTTCATCACATATGATGACTATGATCACTTCTTTGAAGATGTCTATACACTAATTCCAGCAGTTATTATCATAGCTGTGGGAACACTTCTTTTTATTATTGGACTTATTGGCTGTTGTGCCACGATTAGAGAAAGTCGCTGTGGACTTGCTACGGTAAGTTGCAGGGTTCTTACATGATGGTGTTTGCCTGTTGTATATTTGGCTGCCTTCCCTTTTAATAGGCTTCTAATCTTATTTTATGGCCATGTATGTTTTCCCCTTATATTTTGTTATGAACATATCATTTCAATTCTCTGTTCTGAATAGTGGTGTTAAATTAGCCAGTCCTGGCAGTGGAAGGTGGTTCAGTTCTAAGTTTTTCAGAACTGTGGTTGTCTGATTAAAAAACTGCAAAACCATATGATTAAGTCATAACAGTTTTTAAATCTCAATTGTATCTGTTCTGGTTAAAAAGATGAAATTGGACACAAAGGTGATCCGGGAGCCTTCTTGTTTTTAAGTATCTTGCATTGAGGTTAACTTAGGGTTGTTACGGTGCCTACAAACTTGTTTTATGGCTTGATTTGGACACATTATTTTTAGTATATTATGCCATGTTTTTCAAAGCATTTTTACTGTAATTTCAGTTTGAGAACTGAATAGAAGAGAGGCCGGTATTTAAACAGTCCCCTTGAGGTTTTTTTTGTTGGATGCTGTGTAGACTTGAACACTTTATTTTGAAAGTGGTCTTAAATATACCAAGACAAATGCATAGCTTGCTGTCTCTGTCAGTTGTTAGAGGGTTTAACCTCAAGAAACATTCCCTTAGTCTATCTACTACTCTTAGTGACAGCCTGGGTAGCTTCTTGATGTGACATTCCTGTCTATCTAACAGAAAGAAGATTGAAAGAAACAGTTGATTAAAGCACTCGAATGTGGTGTATTCAGTCCTAATGACCAGCATTTGCCTGGCTGGGCAGCTTCTTATTGGTGAAGCTATGAACACTCAAGTTAGTTGAATGAAGTTAAATCTGGGCTCAGTTGGTAAACTTAATTGCCTGCTATAAACTATCAATCAAAACTTTACCTGGAAAAAATGCTTTTAATAGCACAATCTATATGGAGACTTTAAGGAAGTAATTGGATAAAACTATTCACAAAACCACTCTTGATTGTATTTTACAGTTTGTGATCATCCTGCTCTTGGTTTTTATCACTGAAGTGGTGGTGGTGGTTCTTGGATACATTTACAGAGCAAAGGTAGTAATTTCTCAATTTCAGTAAATGTTTTGTTGTTAACTGTTACTAAAATGCAGAGCTGTGGTCTCTACTGTATTTAATTCTGTAGAACTGTTAATGGGTATTTGTTAATATCCAGATATTTGCACAACTGTGGGTAATGCAGAGTCAAAGCTTGGGGCACGTTAGTCTCTGTTCGGTGACAGCATGGTCTTCAGTTAAGTGGTTTGTGGGAGTTAGTATTTCAAAACTAAATCTTAAATCTTTTGAAATGACAGGTTGGTTTTGTTTGTAAAAATGGCAGTTTTCTACTACCCTGCAGTACCTAGCATCATAAGCTGTTTTCAAGTGCAATGGGAGTGTCAGAAATACCTTAAATTTATTACCAGTGAACTGGGAGGTGAAATCTGCATGGATTTCTGCTTATTTTTGCAGGATAAATAAGGCAGCTCTGTGCTTTGTTAACATTGTTCTGATGTTTCTGACATGGCACGTGTAGATCTGGGGGGGTTTTGTGTTGTCTGGCCTTTTTTTTTTTTTAAGGCACCTGAATCATGTTAGAATTACTTTAGTGTTAACTGTACACACCTCCAAAGAAAACTTTACAAACAAAAGGGAATATTCATACCAGATGTTCATCAAAAATGTTGGTACTAAGTGAGATGTTATAATGTTGTCTGAGTGTCACTGTGCCCCTTGAAGTGTAGATAAAATGACTTATCTTAATCACTTAATTTTCCAACGTCTCGGTAAATCTGTGTATGTGGATCCAGTTCAGACTTCATCTCCTTCAGGACAGTAGGAAGCATGGTTATGTCGTGGTAAACTGACCTGCTGCAGAAGCTGTTGGCACTGATGTCCTTATTGATAGTAAGGCTCTTAGTAAATGGCAGTAGGGTTTAAACAGGCCCTCGGGTGGTTGAGGACTTAGTGGCTTTTTCCCCCCCTGGGTGAAGTAGTTCACTCTATACTTTTCACAAAATCTGCCAGTTAGCTAGACCTAGTGACTTCTGTTTGCCTGGTATGTAATTTGCATGGCTTTCAAGCATAATGTTGCCCTAATTGAACTGTAAGCCAAATGATATACAAGTGAGCACAGAAATAAAGTATTTAAAAACCTGTATGACAAATTAAACAGCTGTTTCATTAAATGAATCGGAGCTGTATATCACATCAGTTACATCATCAAACAGCTGATTTTAAGCTAGTCTGAAACAAGTTGCTTGTACAAGCTAAAGTGACTTTTATTAACACCTGTTGTGACATAGATATATTTGTAAAGATAACCAGCATTCTTCGGAGTGGGGAAATGAAGCTTGTTCTATTGCTGCAGAAAAGTCTTCCCTTCAAGTATTTAAGGGGATGGTGTGTTAGCTAGACATTACTATGGTAACTGACAAGTCTAAAGAATATACGTGCTTAGTTAATGCTCAGCCCAAAGACTACGTTCCTTGCACATAATTCCTGTTGAATGTGATAGAAAAAAAAATCAATTTAGAGCTAATCTTACTATTGTACAGATGCTTAGCTACCCCAAACTTACCATGCATTTGAGTAACAGTTGAGAGTGAAACGTTACTTAAAAGGTTCTGGTAAGATTTCCTGCAAAATGGACTTTATACGATGCTTTTTGAGGGTCAAGTGATGATTCTTGAGTGGCATCCATCTCTAACACATGTACTTGACAGCATGTTTAGCAGCTTGACTTATTTGCAGTAGCTCCATAAGCTATTGCAGTAGCTGTTGCTGTGTACAGTGTGCTGCCATCAGATGTTCCTCAGGAAGTGTGAGGGGGATTGGGACTGAACAGAGAGCTTGGTCACTGTAGGGTAGAACAGGCAGTCAGAAGACCCCATCTTGGAGAATTTACCTGTGTTTCAATCAGAATGGGAAAGGCAGGTGGAATGACTTGCTCATATCCTTGTGGTCACAAAGGGAACACGTTAGCCCAGATGGTTATATTGGTTTTGGTTTGGAACTTTGAATGAGTAGGAGGAAGTGGAAAGACATGCTGTCATGGAGAGCCCTTAACTTCATGGAATGTCTGCCACAGTGTGATAATAAAAGCATTTTCCTTTGAGAGCCATAAGATCTTAGACTACCTAGCTTTGCTGTGTAAGGGAGCTGCTTGGTTTTTTTTTTCTTGTTCGTTAGCTGCAAGCTAGCAACATTTTGCAAGACTCGTTAGAATTTAAGAAGCTGTGCCACCAAAGTATGCTAATTTTGGATGATAGGGAATTGGTTACCTTAGTCTCCTGAATTGCTGTAATTTGAAATGAAATAATTTTACCTAGACCTGTGCTGCTGCTGTTGGTGTGCTAATGCAGATGCTTTCCTAATACTTCACAGGTGGAGGATGAAGTTGATCACAGCATTCGGAAAGTATACAATGGATACAATGGGACAAATCCTGATGCAGCCAGTCGTGCTATTGACTATGTACAGAGGCAGGTGAGACGGAGACACGTGGGGACTTTTATGTCCTTAAAACACATGCTGTGTTGCACTGCTAGTTGTGTAGCGTATCTTCCTCCATTCTGACAAATCTAGGAAGCATCTGATTGACCAATGAATAGCTGAACTTGGTTAGAATTAGTAGAATTACGGCACTGTTGATGGGGAGATGCATTTTGTGTAGTCGGCTGTCTGTGAATCAGTGCTTGGATTCAAATATTTAGTACTTAAGTATTTTTTCAGCAATGGAACATGGTAGAATGTTCTCATATCTGCACAGATTCATTTTGAACATGCGGGGTTAAAACGTAGTCTTAATTCTAGCTGAAAACTAGGGTTGCAGGCTTCTAAATTTGAGGCTAAGAGAACTGATCAGACTTTAGGAAGATTGAGGAGCTTTCATGGTTGGGCAATTGAAGTCATCTGGTATTTACATATTAAATGTCTAATGCATAGAAGTCAGTCATACTACTAATTAATATATTGCTTAAGATCCCTTCCGAGAAGTGAAGGGCAAGAAGTTGGTAAACTGACATTTAGGGCAGTATCTCTGTTTGCGGCTGCACTACACACAAGAAAACTCCAAGGACTGCCATAGAGTATGACCTCTCAGCAAGATGGAACTGTTTATTTTTAATGGGTTCATTCCTGAAGGCTCTCTACATGGCCACATAGGCATGCGACTATATAAAATTAACTTTAGTTCTGCACCACAGTTCTGTGAGAAGAGCAAACACTGGTTCCTGACAGACCTATGTCCAGAAAGCAGAGGTGTTTTTCAAACATCTGTTGTAAGCCAAAAATAAAGCTTTGGTCTTGCCTGGGAGGCATGAGGGTTAAGTGAGTTGTCAGGTGTTCCCCAAGAACTGGAATTTCAAGTCTGCATTTTGTAAGGAGTATCTGAAATTATTTAAGGCTATAGGCCCCTTTAGAGTACACAGTCTATGCCTTGGCTTAAGTAACTGTCAAATAATTGGTGTTAATCAAGTAACAAAGATAGCCTAAACTTAATGTGCTTGTGTTCTTGGTATTACAGTTAGAATTGCTGTCTCATCCCACCTCTGATTCATACATTGACTCTTTACATATGTGTGTTCTCAGCTGCGCTGCTGTGGGATCCATAACTATTCAGACTGGGAGAATACTGTTTGGTTCAAACAAACTAAAAATAACAGTGTACCACTTAGCTGTTGCAAAGCAGCCCTCAGCAATTGTACTGGCAGTTTGACCCGCCCAATGGATCTTTATTCTGAGGTAAGACAGCTGAAGTATTACTTTCTGTAGCTATATGCTTTTGCTGACAGTCACTTAGTTTTCTTTAGTGGGAGCATGAAGTCTTGGGTGTATTTGCTGTAACAGGAAATGCACATGGTTTCTAGAGGGGAAAAAAAATAGCTCTCTTTTTGTGTGATATGTGAAGTAATGACTTTAGTGTTTGGAATATCCTTCTGCCCTGTTTGATGCTTTTGGGGTTTTCCTTTTGGTGTGCCTAAATGTGGTTGCCAGATGGATATATAAGAAGTCTACTTGTTTCAGGGGTGTGAGGCGCTGGTTGTAAAGAAGCTTCAAGAGATCATGATGTATGTCATCTGGGCAGCACTAGCGTTTGCTGCTATTCAGGTAAGAGAACATTCTTTAGCTGTAAACCTTTATCAGATGAAATTCTGAACTGCTGTCCAGGTCATTACAAGTGTGCACAAGATGATGACAACTTCAGCCCCTTCTTGGTTTGGGGGATAAGTGAACATCATTTGAATCTAAACACAGAACTTGTCAACCATACATGGTCTAAAAACTACTGCTGTGTGGATGTATATTCTGTTACATTTGAAGATAGCTAGACAGTCAACAGTACATGCAGTAATCTATTAGAATGTAAATGGTTAATTACTTCTTGAAACCTGATTACCTAAGTAGCACAGAGGTGCTCAGGCATTCAACACTGGAAGAATTTGCATAGTATTTAATTTCCAACTTAAAACCAGAGAGCTCTACCTCATGCCCTTTTAGAGGTGCATCAGTTTAACAATGCTTCATGCATACAAATAATATCAAGACCACCCAGGAGACTGACCAGGGTTTTTGATAGTATACTCGTTGTGTCTGGAATGTTTCTTGGCTTCTGGACTTAAGCAGAAAAACAAAAAGGGTTCTTAAAATTGAGTACAGGCTGTTGCCCACATGAACCTTAATTGTTACAGTTACCCTGGTCATAAAAAGTAGCTGAGGAAACACTCCTGTGTATCTCACTATTTTAGTCTTTTAAAGACTAGGCCTACTTTCAAAACTTAATTGTGTAACTGTAATTTTGAATGCTCATCAATTTGGAAGGCCTAGTACATTCATCACACTATTTTTCAGACTCTGTTAATGTTATAGCCTCTGAGAAACATAGTACATAAGCTGAATACAGAGAGACTCAAAAACGAATTTCGAAGTTATTTGTGCCATGAATGGCATTTGAATTCAGAAAACACTCTACCTGTGAGTCAGGCAGTTTAGGATTTTTTGTTTTCCAGAGCAGCTTTTGAGCTGGATTGTATGTTTGAAGGTAAATAATCTTTTTTGCAAACAGTCTTTTGAAAATACGATTGAACTCAATACTACAAGGATATACTTGTAGGGAACACTGTATACAGTAATATTGAACTGTCAAGAACCAGATTACGTCAGCATGGAACTATAAATTTGGTGATGTCTATGCTCAGTCTTAAGGAAGGTATTTTTTAAATTCCATTCTTCAAAAGCTTAACTGCTAAAGCAATATTTAGTTTACTTCAATACCCAAATATATTTGTGTAGTGTAAATGAAGGCATTTACCACAGACATGGTTACTGTGGCAGATTTTTTTTATGTAGGAAAAATGTATGTTGTGAGGCTGGATGAGCTGAATCCCACCAGGAGGCATTATTCCTAGCTTTAGAGTTTACAGGTTGATTAGCAGGGTTCACCTCAAAATGCAGCACAGTTGTTATCCTCTGGGATTAGGCTGGGATTTCTGACATGTGCTTGCAATGGAAATGTGTCTGCTTGCATCCTTCTGTTATTCCTGGCTCATCAATTCTGAGCAAGCATGTTAGTTGTATCTGTTCTGCAGTGGGTGCTCTTTGATTTGTCTCCACATGTCAGTAATCAAGCTGTGGGCAGAAAGTATGTATTGTATAAACAGTTTGAGAAAATAAGAATATCAGAGAAGTACTTCAGCACTAGCAAAGAACTAGCATTTTGAAATCTTTTTGCTTAAAGTTAAAATGAATACAATAAAGATAAAGAATACAGGGTGTTGGGAGTACAGTTGAAATTTGTCTCGTAATAGTGAGTGGTAATCACTTTTAAGACTATCGAGTCATACTCTCGTATCTTGGCTCCACAGTTCAAATGGCTGTAAATTAACGTATTTTAAGACATTAGTTTTAATCAAGTTGCTACTAAATAGTATTGAAACTTTTCTATTATGTCCTGCAACTTGACATAAGTTGTGACATCCTCTTGTTTGTAATACAGAATTTCAGCATGTACTTAGCCTGATTCTTCGCAAAATAGTCTGTGGGCCAATTATGAAAGGGAGGCAAGAATGTAAACTTGAGCAAATGGCCTGTAACCTAGGTCATGTCCTGTAAATGTAGAGCAAGAATTGTTTTTATTACCTTTTGGTGAATTTTACCTTACCTATACTCACTGCGTAGTCCTCTCTGAACAGATTGTTTCATACATTATGCAATAAGGTTGTCTTTAAGTTCATTACTCCTAATGCTTGCCTTCAGTGGTTTCTTTAAAATTATAAGACTGAGAAAAGGAGAACTTCTGCAAGGCTTGGAATTTGTGGAAAGCTTAGTCTTTTCTGCAGAGAAGTAATTTTTGGCCTGTTCATGTTTCAGTTACCATGGGGATCTTTCGATGCACAGTAATTCCCTGGTCTCAGTTGCAGTGCAGTAGAACTGCTGCTTGATTAGCTGCAGAGTTCTTTGTTGAAGCTATCTTTGGTAGTTAGTGATCATGTACAAGATACTGGGCTTGGCATATATATATATATAGATAGCCAGTGATGAGTCTTTTTGTACCAAAAAAAAAAAAGCCAGTGGGTTTGGTGTAAGCATATTGAATTTAGGTACTGCTAGCAGACAGATGTAAAAAAAAAAACCCCACCACTGAACCCACACATGCACCAAGAACCCAAACAAGTAAGCCCAAACCTGACTGTGGGGTATGTGTCTGAACTTTTTTCTGAAAGCTGAAGAAGAGGGGGATGCATGGATTCTTCCTCAACACAGACTTCTAAAATTGTTTTGTTCAGTATTAAGTAGAAACTGAAGACAAACAGAATAAGATGCCTTAGTAAGTTTTAGAGGTGCTAGCCTATTTAAAAAAAAAAATTACATACTAAATTTCTGCAGGCAAAGTTGAGATATGGGATTACACTTTGTTTACAGTAAATTCTAGGAATATGCTCACTGGCCTCCTAAAGGAGATAAACAGTTTAAGTGGTAAATAAAGTTGATTATAAGAGTTCTTATTACAGTACCTGATTGTTTCAGATTTTACATTGCTCTATAAATTAAATGTTTTCAGTGAGTTATTGACCAGGATTATCTTTGTGTAAATAACTGTAGATGTGATGGAACAACTTGTATTTATTTGAAATACATGAATAATTTATAGCAAATGACTACAGGAGGTGTTTTTCTGCAGCATGCTCTTAATTTTATCCTTGTTTTGAACAGCAAAAACGATTTAGGTTTTGTCCTTGCAGGCTGCAAGCCTTCTTCAGAGTTCTGTAGCCACAGGGAACTACCATAAACTCTCCATCTCAAGTTTAACTTAATTTTGTTTAATTGTGGATAGTACCTCCTCACTTGGAGGGGCTCTGTTCATGAAGAGTCTGCCATGTAACTCTGGTTTTCTTTTACTCTGACATGAATATAACATGTATTTAGGAATTAATCTGTGAACTGGAACCACCCAAGTGCTGATGAAAAGTGAAGAACGGTGCTGGTTCTACCAACAGGCTGAAGTGACATATTCTGTGGTGTTCTCCATTTGCCTTTTTTGAACCTCAGCTAGTTTCTGCTGTAGATCCAAAGCAGATAATGCACTCCAAACAAAATGTTATTTATCTCTACAATTTCTTTCTTTCCACAAAATTAAAAGCCTATGCCAGAATTTCATCATGGCTCTTTACAGTCACTTCTTATTTAGACTTAGGATTTATATAACACACTCTCTTCAGACTTTGAGCAGACCATGTTGCATGTGCCATCAGTTTGCTTTAAAACTTGACACATGATGTTAGCATCAGACTTTATTAAAAAAAGTGACTTAATCTCTTTTTGTCCCAGTGCTGTGCTTTCACTTGATTTTTGCTCTACCAATGAATAAGCTTTTATACTTAGTTATCTGCTCACTCATATCATTCTTGTTTGCTTTATCTTCAAGGTTTGGGTTGTTTGGTTTTTTTGTTCGGAAACTTAGTTACCTTCTGGGTGATGCTTTATAATCCAGAGCTATGTCAGAAACCTTTTGAAATATTTAAATCTAAGTAAACTTCTGTGCATATGACCAAACTGGTACACTCTCTTATTTTACTAGAAGCAACTCCAGGCCATAGAACACAACGCTATTGCTGATTATTTTTTTTGTAGGTACAGTCTTATTCTACCTTCAGTTAACTTGCAACATCTGTAAAAAAACATCATGCCCTATGTCCCTGATGACATTCATCTGTTTCAAGTCTTGTAAATGTGTACTGGGTCATCAGACCCTAAATTCCTGGCACACTTGCCAGCACAGTCATGGTACTGTGAATTTTAACAGCAGGAAAACTTACATTGTTCACTTTTAGACATTGATCTTAAGCTCTCTAATACAATGTGTCAACAGAAATAGAGCATTTAAAAGACTTCAGTGATGAAGTAGGTTCATAAAGTTTTGCTCTTTCTCATCACAGCAATTACAGACTAGTGCATTCGAATTTCGCTTTGATTCTTTTCATACCAGATACAGTATTTAAAAATCTGTACCTTTTAATAAAACAAAAACTTAGTAATTTCTTCCATCTGAATTATGGAGGCAGAATAAAAGTGGGTGACCAAAACCAAACTACTTTTGCTAAAGATGTCCACAACAGTCTTGCAGGAAGATAAGGCTGGAGTTTGTGGCCCTTCCTTTTTGCAGTAAGAAATGAAAGTTTTTCAAGAACAGTGTATTTGTTGCCATTACTTTGTGGACAGTTACAGCCTTGCAAAGCATGCTGACAACTTCTGTGCTGTGGTTAAATCTCTTCAAGTACCTTCTTTGTACTCAGTTTGTTTTCTGTTCTGTTTTTTTTCTCCATAGCTTCTGGGCATGTTGTGTGCCTGTATAGTACTATGTAGGAGGAGTCGGGATCCTGCCTACGAACTTCTCATCACTGGTGGAACCTATGCCTAGAAGAGAATGTGAATGTGCGGTTCAATCTTATCTCACTTACGTGGAAGGTGAATAGGCCAGTTCTGCTGTGAAAGCTGTCTTGCCCTGAGCTTAGTCAAAGCACACCTTTCACAGATGAGAACAGCCCTACTGTACACTGGTGATGGGCAAAACAACTCAGCTTTACACACACCCATATAATTACCTGTGAGTTTTGCTGTTTTAGCCAGCTATTCATGTATCTAAATGTTTTAGTATACTAGTGAACTTTCTAATTTCAGAACCATTTGCAAGTTAAGTGTGATTTGGTTGATACGAAAGTCAAAGGATGTGTGCCTACTTTGGTAGATTACCTCTAAGCATTAACTGGCTGAGTTTTGCATATAGAGAGAGGATTTCTTAAACCTTCACTACATGGGACTTCTCTGGCCAAAGTTGTACAAAGGAAGCCAGCTGTATTTAGCTCAAGAAAAAAGTATTTTAATCTTGCCCCTCACCAGTGTCACTTTTTAAAAAACACGTAAGTGAAGTCAGTACACTTTATATATAAATGGAAAAAAAAAAGTTGACTAACCAAAACTTTAGGATCATGTGACTGCAGTTTTGACTTTCAGAGATCAAATCTTTCAAACATTAGTGGTTTAAAATACAAGCTGGCTTTTCAGGAGTATGATGTATGCACTACTGTTCTATAACGAAATATTTCATTTTTCTATGAAGAGCGGATTTATGTGTTTTTTATGTGTTGAGTGAACTGTTAGACTGTAGATCTTAAATTGGATTGGAAACAATGTAGCTGTGTAGAGTAGCAAAGTAGGATGTGAAAGTGATCTCAAATGTAAATAGTAAACCTGATGAAATAAATCTCTGTATATCCTCCCTATAAATGTGTTGTTTCTGTTTAAGATTCCCGTGTATTTGTTCACATGGAGTCCTGGTGGGCTAGAAGGATAAGATTTAGTATGAAAGCACCAGTTTTAGGCGGCTTTGCTTCAATAGTTCTGAATTTAAGGTTTGGTGGAAACTTGTGTTGTTTGTTGTCTTTATTTGAAGCAATACTGGAAAAACACAGCACAACAAACTTGGTTGAATTCGGTGGAAAGATAACATCTTGAATATAATTAAGGAAGAGTCTGTCTCCTCTCAACAGCAGGGGATGAATAGCCATACTACAACTGCTGTGTATTAATTATGCGTTAGTGTGTCTTATGTTGTTCAGATGCTTAGTTACTGCTTTGCTTTCCATGGCTTCAGTTGCCTTGTTCTTTGCAGAAACCAGAACTGTTCAGAATTTCTACCAGTTGCTGATGTGCTTTTATCATGCAAAGTAGATGTGCTCAGCCAAACTTGACAACATAATATTCGCAAATACCCAAAGAACACCACTTAGGAAAAGATAATGCTAATATGCTTAGTCTGTTGTTAAAGCCAAATATGTCTTGGGGAAGGGGAGTTAAGTTTCCTCAAGTTGTTGCACTGCTGTAGAAGCATACTTCTGGAATTCTGTATTTCTAAAGGTGAGTTTCAGATTATATGTCCCAGGCGTTAGATTTTCTTAGTACTGTATGTGGCTTACCCTGAGGAATTCTCTTGGGACCCTGGCATTAGATTTTATGGCTGTGGTAGCAAGCCTGCTTACAGAATCTGCTATCAGAAGCATTGGTAAATTTAAATGTTATCTGTATGTTGTATGCATATTGTAGATACGCTTGGTAAGATCCTACACTAATAAGGACAAGATGACCCTGGCTTGTAAGAATCAGAACACGTGAGGTTTTAAAACAGACCCGTGCTGCACAGAACAAAGCTAAGAATGCTTCAGAAAGTAGTCTCTTACTAGCAGCAAAGCAGAAATAAGCTCTGCAGTCAAGTTTGAACATACCTCTTTGAGGATAATTGTGAAGAGATGACAGTGCATGTACTTGTTCATCTTGCTGAAGATGTGGATTTGAAGTAGAGACAACTTGATGGTATAGCCCCAAGTACTTGCTTGTAGATCAGGGAAGTCTGTTTCCTTTAGAAAATGCATAGAATTCATGCTGGAATTTGGAAACCTATTCTACATCTACTCAGTAAGTATTTTACAGCTTTTTGGCACGAAACAATTCAAACAAAATCCAACCAAACTCTTAACTGTTGTGAATTAGTTTGTTTCTAGGAACCTGTGGTGGTCTTGAATGATCTGTCAGTAGTCTTGGATGTGTGGCTGGAGTTAATGTGGTGTTTGAAATCAAACAAAACAAATACACATGCACAAAAAAACCCCAAAACTACAATAAACACAACTTGCAAGAGTCTAATACACTGCATTTTGTATGACTCGCTGAAGTTGGGAACAAGGGGTATCTCCATTGTAGTCAGATGTGAAAATAGCTGTAGTATGAGCTGATTAGTTTTACTTCCTAGTGTCTTTGAATGATCCTGTGCTGTAAATGTGCTTGGGTTGCCCTGTGCTAATTACTGCAGTGAGACTCATACTCAAATAAGGATGCATACACAAGTTCTCACATAGGGATTGAGGTAATACTGATTACTGCCACCACACCTTTTGTTATCACTTCCTGTTACGTAGACTTAGGACTTCTGAAGGTCATGAGAAGCCAGATAGCCTAAATATCTTCCTGGTTCAGTACAGTTTAGCCTGGTTAATGTTGATTACCATAGTACTACAAGACTTGGATTGGCTATGAATCCATTTTGCTTAGAATTCCAGAGCTGCAAACAGTTCTGGCAGGTTTCTGAAATTCAGTCTTTGGTGCCAGTGTAACCCAGGAGAAGAATTTCTAATCTTGAGTCCTGTAGAAGACAAGATAGTTTGATATTAAAGGCAGATGACAAATGAGGTTTATCTAGCTGCAGTTCATACATCTGTGTCCTGTTAAAAGCTTTAAACAATGATGCAAAACTGGTCCTGCTTGTCATGGGGGTGCTCTGCTTTATAGATCGTAAAAATGCAGCTATAGTTAGTACTCATTCATGGAAGTGCTGTTCTGTGTACCTGTTCCAACAAATTGTGGCCTATTTAGCATTTAACTTTGTAGAACAGCACTATATTTGGGTCAATATATAGGGAGAACTTAATGCATTTTAAATAAACATATTAGAACACTAGTATTAAAATGTGTCTTGATATGCTGAGCTACTTGCTGTCCATGTGAGCAGGGGTAGGTGTTTTTTGGCTTTTATCTAAAAACCCTTGATTCCTCCTAGAACTGAAATATGTGCATTTCCAAAAGCCTGCTATGTGTTTGAGAAGAGCTTCTTGACTTTCTCGTCTTCTGGCTGAATTCCCGCATGCTGGATCCAGGCTGCCTGCTGCTGTTAATAAAGCTCTGTTCTTAGCACACTAGTCATGTGTGAAGAAGAATGACTGTCTAAGAGTAGAATGCTGTCCTGTGGGTGAAAGAGTGCCATTACAAACTGTTTCTCTTTGCAGCAAGCTGGTGAAGCCATATGCCCTTCTGCTTTACTAATTGCCGAACAGTCTAAGCAACGTTTGCATCCTGGCTTTTTCTTCATCTGAGTCAGGAGGTTTGCGCTGCAGTGGGATATTGTGTTTTTAAATTTTAGGGTGTGGGTTTTTTTTGCTGTTGAGCAAGAAACCACATTAGTATTAAAGAACAGTGGAGAAGTCTGAACAGCATGGGCTTGTATCAAGTAAAACTGATAAAAGTGGAAAACATGCTTAAGTTACCTATACTGGGTCTCTTTCCTCTTAAGTGAAGTTAAACCGCAGTGAAACTCAGGCTCCTGTAAGCAAAGTGGTATTTTCCGCTGTGGACTTCATTGTCATAATGAACAACACAAAACAAATCAGGAACAACCTTAAAACTTAAGTGTGAGCAAGATGGAAGAGTTTTTCTTCCCTTTAGTACATGTGTAGTTGCTAGTTGTTTTCCTAGCTGTTACTGTTGAACTCTATTTAGCACAGGCCTTTCATCTGCACTGTAGTGTAGGGTTACCTCCACCAGCTAGTTCCTGATAAGCTCAAGTATCAAAGGTAGTTGAGCCGTGGCAGCAGGCATTTCAGTAGGGTCTACTTCATGTGAGTGAGCAAATACCCTAAACGAGTGTGTGCTTAATTAATGCTAGGAGTACTGCAGGTCCGTTGCTTCCAGTACCAACCAGTTTGGTTTGATCAATAGTGTGGTAGTTTGCAGTGTAGACTATCCAAGCCATGTGTTAATTTGACTTGCTCAGTATCTCTGGTTTGTGCTAGGATCCTTTATCTTTCTCACTGCCCCCGTTCTGGTGTTTCCTAGCTAGTTTAATTCCTGAAACTTCAGTTTGAATGCTACTGTCATTAACAACTGAAACATGAATTCTTAATTTCTCCTTCAGCTTTAGCATCACTAACTACCTTTTTCTTCAGGCACAGAATCCACATGTATTAACTGTTTTTAAGGTCAGCATCCTAGCAAAGGGAGTATTAAACATCTTCCCTTCCTCTTTGGGAAAATAGTTCATGTATTCGAAGAATATGTTTTTCTGTGACCAATATGGGGGGTGGGGGAAATCATGAGCTTAAATTGCAGCAAGTAAAAGAAGATTAATGCATCAGGAATTTCTTTTTTCTTACTGAAAGAATGAATAAGCTTTGGATTCCAGTAGACAAAACACTGCTGTCTCTGTAATTTGTCCTTTCTAATATGCTTGTATCTGCCAGTGCCTTTTCGGGGACAGGGGATGACTTAGTTTCAGTCCAACTCTTTTTTTTTTTCTTTTTTTTTCCCCCCCTTGATTCCTGTGTCTGACTTTTTCAGTTCCTGTTTGGATTTCCTCTTGTCTGTTATTGCTGGATACAAGGTGATCCTGCTACTTAGTTCTACAAGCAAAATGTCACATTTCTTAGCCTTTAGGTGTAGCTGACTGCTCCCAGGAGTTTCTTCTGTGTGTTTAACTTTTTGGAATATACCGTATGTAGGATGTTCCTGTCCCTCTACTTCATCTGATGTGATTAGTCTTCTGTAGCGCAGAGACTACCAAAATTCAGCTCTGTTACAGTAAGATCTCAGAGCACAGGAAACAAAGCCAATGAATGATTTTTTTACGCTGTTGATAGGCTTGATAAAAGCTCTGTAGGACTGATGGCGCTTCGCACATTGATTACATTTTCATGCTGTGTGCTGATAATGTTATCTATGACGTCTGGATACTCAGCAGTTACTACTTCTGCTGTTAGTTCAGCCACTGAAGCTGTCAGTGCTAGCAACACTGGGTGATTTAGAAAGGGAGAAAGATCTGTTTTGTTGTGTGTTTTCTTTTTTAAGGGGGTGGCTGGATCTGTTCTGTGTGGTCGTTGACAGTAGGATTTCCGGGTTCAACCAGCAATCAGAACTCTATCCTAGCTGTGCCACTGAAGTGGCTGCTTATCTGAACCACCTGGCTCTGGTGCCTTCTGCTGAAGAGGCAATGAGGTGTCTGTGCAGGCTGCACAGGCAAATATTCAAAGAATGCTTGAGCATACTTAGGCTATTTCAGCACGTAAGCGTGTGGTTTGCCTGCAGCAGTGTGCCTGACCTCATCCACAGATTTCTAACACATGGGATTAGAATTGCCTTAGGGTTGTTTTTCAAGTGAGCTTTGTTGTTTCTTCCTAGTATTAAAATGTTTTAAGTACATTGGAGTGCAGGTCCCATGCTTTACCGCATTTTAGCAACCTAACAAAGATTATGAGAATTTGAGAATCTTGTTCAGACTATAGTCTAGTAAGGCATGATGAGATATGTGCTTGTTGGGGGGAAGCGGAATCGATCTAACAAGCTCAGTTTAACAAAGTCAGTAAAAAAGCATCTGTCTTGGAAGCAAGGAGAGGACAGTTTATGATATTTTTCAGTACTTGGAGTTTCAGATGAGATTTGAGATCAGTACTTGCGATAAAGTGGTAGTGATAGCCTCCATAATACACCATTAGTGGGTTTTGTAACTGACTTCACTTTAGGCCTGAGATAAATCCCATTGAAACTCAGTAAGGTGTTCCTGTGTGCAATGCCTTTTACGTGGATGAATGCAGTGCTTAGCAGACTGCCACCTCAGCCTCCAAGTTGGTTTTTTTGGTGTTTGCTGGGGAAGCACTGCTGTACATCTGCTCCCTGGCCATGTGTTAAACCCGGGCAGGTTTTATGGCCTGACGCTTGGCTGGGGTAGCAGAGGTAGGAGTGACCTGTAGAGCTTGCCCACCTGTTTCTTCACTCCCTCACTATGGCAGTTGCCTTCATGATACAGGTTTTGTTTCCATGATACATACTCAGTCCTTTGACCTAGTCCCTGTTATGGCTGCAATAATCTCTGCTGGATCTGTGCCTGGTGGCAGCTGTTGTTTCCCTCTCTGTCTAAGCCCCGGGATAGCTGTTCAGCTGTATCTTGTGTGGCGTATTTATGGTGCAGATGAACATCAAGTACTGTTTACCTATAACCTGAAAGCATGGCCAGGTCTTGTATCTCAAACCTGGACGTGAACTTTAACCATGCAAATGAGAGATTATCAGAGCTCAAGTCCAGCAACCTGGGACTCTGGGAGTGATCATGCTGGAGCAAGTGAAGAAGCACTTCTGCAAAGTTTCAACTTTACTGCTATGTAATGGGCAGTACTTTTTTGCTCTCATCTATTTCTCACAACCCTGAATGATCATGATTCACATCAAAGCTTTAGAGTTGAAACCTCCTCTCTCTGCCCAAGGGAAGCCTGCAAACATAGGTTTACTACGGGTAACTGGTGAGCCACAGCAGTATGGAGCCATGGAGCTATTCCTCTTCACACTCCCAAGAGTCATAGAATGGTTCAGCTATGATTCAACATAGAATGAACAGCTTTGCTTTCATCTTGGAAGTGTGGTCCTTTAGGCAACTGTCCCTTTCACCAAAGGGGCTGCTGCCCCATTTCAAAGAATAACCTTTATGTTTTTCCACTATAAAAGTGGTGTCAGACCATTGCTGTGACTGGAGAACTGCAAGTCATTTTCTTCATGCATGTAAAATTCTTTAGCAAACCACTGACATTTGAGGCTCCTGGAGGCATCTAGAATGCCTTGCATGCAAAAGCAGTCTGTTTTGTAGACCAAAGTATAAATTGGTCTAGAAAACTGCTTTTGAATGGTTATGGGGTTTTTTCCCTACCTGGACAAAAGCAGTACAAAATGAAATTAAGTCACAGAATTGTGGTTTGGATTGAAAGGAATCTTTAAAGACCATCAAGTTCCAACCCCCCCTGCTATGGGCAGGGACACCCTCCACTAGACCAGGTTGCTCAAAGCCTCATCCAGCCTGGCCTTGAACACTTCTAGGGAGGGGGCATCCACAGCTTCTCTGGGCAACCTGTTCCATTGCCTCACCACCCTCTCCATGAAAAAATTCTTCTTGATATCTAATCTAAATCTCCCCACTTACACTTTAAATCTGTTCCCCCTTGTCCTGTCATTACATGCCCTTGTGACAAGTGTCATTCCCACCACACACATACGCTTTCTTGTCAGTCCCTTCAGGTACTGGAAGTTGCTATAAGGTCTCCCTGGAACCTTCTCTTCTCCAGGCTGAACAAGCCAAATTCTCTCAGCCTGTCCCCATAGCAGAGGGGCTCCAGCCTCTGAGCATCTTTGTGGCCTGGATTCTCTCAGTAGATATGTGGGGACCCCCAGAGCTAGATACAGACCTGCAGGTGGGGGTTTGCAAGAGCAGAGCAGAGGAGGAGAATCCCCTCCCTGGATCTGCTGGTCATGCTGCTTCTGATGTAGCACACAATATGGTTGGCCTTCCAGGCTGCAGGTGCACATGGCTGGGTCATGTTGAGCTTCTTATCGACCAGCACCCCCAGGTCCTTCTCAGGGTTGCTCTCAATCCATTCTGTGTCCAGCCTGTATTTGTGCTCGGGATTGGGTGCCAGCAAATCACGTAAACAGGGGTAGTGTTGATAGGCTCTTATTCTAAGAGAAGAAGTCATCCTTGGCAAAGACTGCTTTTTGTAGTCCTGTGCCAGGCCTCTACTGAACACCTCGCAGGCAATAGGCAAGAATTTAATTCCTGGTTCATACTGTAGAACTAGGCACTCCAGGTCTTGTGCAATGCCCCTTCTTTGAGAATCATGCTTGATGCTAATAGTCTAGCACTCTACCAAGTGCTCTTGTGCTTTGAGTACAATAACCATTTTAAAAGCTTAAACCCACCACTTTAGTCTGACAGTGTTAGTATCTGTGGGTGGAAAACAAAGATGTCAGCCTGAAGAAATGGTACATTGAGGATACACAGTGCATAGACTGAACAAACATAAGTTACTTTTAGGGCCTGTGCTGATAAGCACTCTGGTTAAACAAGGTGGCACAGGACCCTGCAGAGCAGGGAGGATGCATTTATCAAGATTCCTTCTATTCCTAGAATAAGACGCCTCTTTGGTTTTGAATCCCCCCATGGCTGCTGAGCTGAGCAGTGGCCACAGTAAGACGCTTAGCTGCCACTTAGCAGAACAAAGTCACTGTCGCTCACGTCTCCCTTCCCCACAAGGGCTTCAAACACAAGAAGGGCTGTGCAGCCCTTCTCAAAACACAAAGCATTTCTCACGTCTATCAGTGCATTGAAAGCTTTCCCATTCACACTTATGTTAACATTCTTATCCTGGGAAGGTTAAAGTTCACCAGTTTCCCAAGAAGTTCCTCCAAGGACTGGTTTTGGCTTAAAATTTCAGAACAATTCTTCCTTAGATGCAGCTGTTGAGCGTCTGTGGCCTTGTACAGTGGAAGACAACGTACTAAACTCCCCCACACGCTCCCTCCATTGAGCATGGGTGTTCTCTCATGTCTGCATCCCCCTTCCCAAAAGCCATTCAGTCATATTACAAAACAAGCAACACACTGTGTACACAATATAATTTGGCCTTTTGTACAAGATTTTCCATTGCAAATATTGATCTGACCACCACCCAGTGCTAGTTTGTTTACAGAGTCTGGGATTGAACAATGACAACAATACTTAGTGTGCCCATAGGATTTTCAGCTCATGATGTCAAGGTGCTTTACAAATTTCCCATGATGCATGGGGAAGCGGAGGTATGAGATACGTCTTCTCCGAAGTCATACCTTTGCTTCACGAAGTTGCTTTTTTATTAAAGGTTTTAGCCTGGGCTCGTTGAGCAATCCGAGTGTGTAATCGCACACAGGAAATTTCATTAAGTTAGGCTGGAATTTCTTCACCTGTACGGTGCGTCCATTTACCCTGAGGCAGGCGCTGCAGCAAATGCCAGAATTTCAAAGAGAAGTTAAGTCAAAGCACGACTGATGCAGTTACAGTTCATTCAGTATTGCACCAGTTAGCATGCTGGTTACTCCTCCCTGTGTCTGCCCTTGATTTGGTGGTTTAGCTGAATTATGGTGAGGGCAACAAAGCTGGTTAGTGTTTTCAAATCTGTGTAACACTGGCTCTTAGAGATCTGGTAAGTAAAATTACTTCTGACTTCAAATAACCTCTTAGGATATCCATTCCCTCTTCCCTCAGTTGTTTATGTACCCTCTTTATTCTCAGTTGGTATGTGGAAACCCCTGGCTATAAACTGGTAGCTATATTCTAAGCCCAATTCTGTTTTCCCAGTGGTTTGGGAGGATTTTGTCTTTCCTCTTAGAAATTTCGAGGATGTCAAGTCTGATTTCTCCTGATTTTGCTGGGAGGTCTTTGTGATTTCTATTAGACTTCTGTATGTAAAAGCAAGATTTAATGTGTGCTTTTGGTCAGAATACACCACCGCGCCACAGTGAAATCTGCCTTTGGGTCCTCGTGTCAGACAGAAATGCCGCAGCCACATGGCACACAGCAGTGATAGGCTGTAAATGTGCTCTTCGTGTTGCACCAAGCAGCTTTGTGCCAGATCAGGTGTCAGCTGTCCTTTAGCAGCGGGTAGAAGGACAGGATGAGCACTGTACCATGTCCACTGGCTAATTTGATGGAAATATGATTAGCCATCCTAGAAACGGATCAAATTTGCACCATATGTGATCCAGGAGTGCACAGATCTGGAGCTAACTGTGGCTCTGACCTTCCCACATCCAAAATGTGAGCTGACTGCTGGAATTAGGTGATTGCTAACATAGAAGAGATAATGACTAACAGTTTGACTCAAAGTTCTTTGCTCTCCCCGCTTTTTCGCGGTGGATGGGGCATTGCCATTTTGTTAATAACCTAGTCACAGACAGGACACTAATTCCTGTTCTCCTTCCAAAACCTAGTTATTCTATACAAGTATCCTTTCCCCTACGAAAAACAGTCCATCAACTCCTGCAGGCCCCTAGCAGCCATGTACTTTCCAGAAGCCTGCTGTGACCTAGCATCACAACTTTTATCTCCTTCCTCTTCCTGGGGGGAAAACCGGAGCTAATCTCTCTCCTTTAGCCTCAGCTACAGTGAGCACGCCCAAGACATCACAGCTGCACTATAAAAACACCTTTGATGGATACTGTCATTAATTTAGGAAGCTGGTGAATGGAAGTGACTGACTAATGCTGGTTTTAGTTTTGTTTTGCAACAGCCAACTGTGCTTTACTCTAAGGGGTTTGGCCACTTGGTTGTGCCCGTGATGCTGTGGCAGCAAGGAGACATGGATCTCGGGGTGAAGGCCAAGCTAAGGGCACCTTGCTGCTCTCCTTGCTCACTAACAATGAGCGTAGTTTCTGTTTGAGGACGTGTGAAGTAGCAATGTGGCTGGTAACTGCCCTTGTTTTCATTGCCCTAGCCCTGCAAGCTGCAGAACAGCAAAGCAAGGGAAGAGAGATGGTATTGAGCAGTAGAGGCTGCTTTTTCAGGCCTTCACAGTTGGTCCTGTACTGTGCTGTGTTGTTGCCAGTCACACTGAAGGTTAACAGTGAGCTTTCAGTGCAACAAACTGTGTATAGTACTGATGTGGAATGCCCTGGGATGAGAAAAATGTGTATTAGTTATCCACCAGTGCTTAGGTTAGATGTTTCTTAATGCCCAACCAGGCTCCCGTTAGATACCACCTGATGCCTGGCTTGTAACGAATCTCCTCTTGGCATCTGTGTGCTTCCATTTACCCTGCATTCAGTCATCAGTGAGGTCTGAGCTGCAGTCAGAAGTCTTTGCCTCAAAATTATCTCTGGAGAGGAGACTTGGACCTTGAATGTCTCTTTTGAAGAAGCAGGATGAGCAGAAATCTAAGGTAACAGTTGCTACTGTTTTATGTCTTACGTCTATGATATGTTAACACTTTGGCTGAAGTAGACTACGGTTATTTGTAATACAGAGTTCATGCCACAGTCCTCAAGGAGGTGGCAAACTCTTCAAACCTTGTTCAAAACCACTGTGCTCCTGCTGTTGCTGACTGCTCAGCTGTGAAGGGGTTGGTTTCTTCCTTTCAGCTGACTAGCTGTAAAAAATGCTGGAAGCTAGCTGTTTGTAGCAATGGACCTGTGAGCTTGGCAGGTGGTATTTTCTTTGTGGATATGTGCTGGCTGTGTCGGCTGTCCTAGAGCTGTGTTGCCTGGTCATCACTGTTTCTAGTCTGATGCTACTTTGACCAAGTTTTACTACTAACATGTGGGCTCTTAACGCCCTGTGCAGCAGCTGAAATCTGTTCTGTGCAGCGATGGGCCTCACTCCTCTTGTAGACATTTCCTAATGACATACAGTTGTTGGTTAAATGTTATTTTTAAACAGGTTTTCCTGTTCTTCTCCTTAATTAATAATGAGAATGATGTGCGTATCTGAGTCTGGTTGAAAGGTACTGTTGGGCTGGATTGCCTACTTCCAACCTTTGAATTCTTGTTGCGGTTAAAGGAAAAATAGAACAAATTACCAGTACACTTTTTGAGGAACATGGCCATGATACCTGTTTCTTATGACCTACTCAAAATTTCAAGAGTTAACAGTTACAGATCTGAAATTGTTCAGCATGAAATACTCGTCTGTTCTGCACACTGAAGTCCTACAGTATGGTCAGACAAGCAACTCGGTAACTTTATTGTGACTTTTCTTTAGTTTGTATACACACTAGCCACAGGCAGAGCAGCTGACATAAGCGTGTTCCTTGCTTTCTGGGAACAGCTTCTTCTGTGTGAAGCACCCCAGAGACAGAGCACTAGCAGTGTCAGTGAGGAGGTAGTCAGCTTATTAGGAGCGTTCTGTGAAGTAGAAGTTAACTTGACAAACCTTCTAGTGGAAGGTGTCCCTGCCCATGGCAGGGGGTTGGAACCAGAAGATCTTTAAGGTCTCTTCCAGTCCAAACCCTGCTGTGGTTGTATGAAACACACAACTTTCTTTGCCACTGTTGTTCTGTCCCTACATGTTGCTTTGCACCCCCTTGCCAAAAAAATGGTAGTCAAAACACAAGTGGAGGCTTATCAGAAGTGTTTGTCCAAAAAGAATTTCAACCAAAAATGCTGGAGTTCAGTTTAAGAATGCCTCCCACTGGAAAGGGCCCGTTCCAGTTTTCCATCTTACCTGAACATTAAATGATGACTAGAATACCTCAGTTTTGTTGCCCAAGTGTTACCAAAATGGAAGGGAAACATTGTTATTTGGGCAGTAACCTACATTTGACCTTCCTGCTTTTCCTACTGACCGGGGGTGGTGGATGACACCTAAAATGTGGGTGTACTCTGAGGGTGTGGGCATTTCTTGGTATCTCTGTTCTATTTCTGACAAGTGCTGCCACACTGATAGGGCAAACTGCCTAGATGTGGCTTGGTGGCTACTTACTTATCAGAGAAACGTTCAACGTTAAACAGAGGAATCACGAGAAAACACTGATGCTGCTTTTTCATTTCCTGAACAGTCTGGAGTTAGCATGTGGGACCCAAATGCTATGATACTGGGTAGATTTTGGAATATCTATAGCCTTTTGCACTCACAACAGTATTTACTTGACAGAAGAAGAGTCAGGTAGAAAAGAAACCCGTTTCCTGAGTTTAGCAGAAAAAATATGAAACGATTTGATGGGGTAGAAAGAGCAGTCACCATTCCACTAGCTGTCTGTCAGTGATGGAGACTATTTGGTACATGTAAGCAATGGGGATCTGTAACAGGATTTCAGGGTAACCAGGACTGGATACCGCAGCGTCTTATGTGAGGCTGTCTGGGCCCTCAGAGAAGTGAGCAGTCGGAGTCGTAGCAAAGACCATGTCAAACATAATTAGAGGAGATGGATCTCAATGGCTTTTTTTTTTCCTTTTTAATTAAGATAATCTGCAAAATAGCTACTTAAATTTGTTTATTTATTGGGTTATTACAGTTCTCTTCATGGAAGACAGTGTTCAAGAAACAAGTACGTTAAATCTCTCATACTCAGGTTTCCTCTCGTGCTGTACATATGAGTGATGTTGTAGTTGTCTCTGACAGCTACCATTTATAGTGCACTGGCCTTGCTGAAGGCTGTTGTGGACCATCTTGCTATCACTGTTAGATTCAGATGTGGTCACAAACCTGTCATTAACATCTTTGGCGTGAACGAGCACTACTCTTCATATAACCTGGTGCCTTAAATGCCATTCAAGTTCCTCTGAGCCTGTGCTAATGTGAGGTACTAAGAGCCCTTCAGCACTGATGATGTGCTGTATGATAATGTGGAGAAGTGTGGGAAGGACAAGTATGCCTGTGCAAAGGACTTCAGGAACTAAAGAAAAAGGGCCTGCAGCAACTTTTGTTTCATTCTTGAAGCAAGAAATTAGAGTAATTCTCTAATTTCTCTTAATTCTGTTTCATTTAAGGAATAATTGCATGGACCATTATGGCTTTTTTTTCTTTTCTGTCTAGATGTCTCTTTGTCTTTCATGCTGTGTCTTAGCTAACAGTTGCTCCTTACACCATGCCTTTTGGGTAGGAATTTGATTCATTTTCACTGACTTGATTCAGTTTTAAGACCTGAAACCTTGGCAAACAAGGACATTCTATCCCCAGAAATAGTGCTCTCTGCTTCAGATTAAATAATCTATTTTTATTTTTTTAATAACCATCTTGAAATACTGAAAAGGGAAGAGTGGCAGAAAGTACCTACTGATCCCATGGTATATACAGTGGCAGTTGGAAATGTTCTTAAATACTAAACTAGAAAGACTGAGAGAGCTGAAATCTGTGAAATACAATGAACCTGCACGTTGCAACTTCTCTGGAAAGGGTTTGTTGAAGAAGCAGCATGTTAAAATGTCATGGAAACCATCTAACCAAGGCAAAAGCAAGCCTTGGGCTCATCATCTGTCCATGTTTTGGTGGCCCTGAATCCAGTGCAAAGCAGAGCCAGGGATAGCATGGATTTCATTGTATTAGGAGATGGTCATGACGGGCAGTGCCTTACATTTGCTTACTACTGATGTGTGTCGGTCCTTCAGGTGTTCCTCTCTAGCTGCATTCATTGTTTTTTTGTATTTTCATCTGGAGGGTTCTTCACCCTTCTCCCTGGTTACCCATGTGCTGTAAGGGGAACTGGGAAGGGAGCTGTTCAAAGGAACTTGAGAGCTTCTTTGCTTTGTACAGCTAAGACCCTGAGACATCAAAGCTGCGTGCTTTCCATCCCATGGACAAAAATGCTTGCATGTCCTGTGCAGTGAGAGGAAGAGATCCATGGCAGAGAACACGGCTGCTGTGACCATGAGGGTGGCTCACAGGCTGGCTGGAGGCGATCCTCCAGCCTGGAGAAACAGCATTTGCTTTCTTGATCTTCTCCCTTTAGTGCAGTGAAGGGCAGGATTTTCCTCCCAGATTCGCAGGCTTTGTGACACTGATGGCAGCACAGTATGCTGAGGGGAGGAAGAACTGTAGTAAGAAACACTAGTTGTCATCTTGCTGAGGTGAAGACAGTTTTTACGGAGTGTAGACCAGGGGATGCTGGGATGGGGTAGGAGGAAGGAAGAGGAAGTCATGGTCAGTTGGTTATTTCCTGACTGGTAATTGCAGAAGATAGTATTATGGGTTGCCCTTGGTCAGCTGAAGCAGACAGACCTTGTGTGCAGTTTGTAAGTAACAATATTTTGAAGTCTGAGCACTGGGGCTTCTTTTCATCAAAGCTTTTTGAGATAAGACCCCGGCACAAAGCCTCGCTGCCCATTCCTTTCTGCTGTCCACCAGCCATCCTCATTTTCTTCAATGACAACTACAATGTCTCCTTCACTGATGTCCAGTTCATCCATGTTCTGCAAGGAAACACGGAAAGGAAATGTGGTTAGCCTGAGAGTGCAGGAGGGCCCAAGAGTGTTTCTGGTGTGGGTTTTTTTATCCTGCCTTTCATCAACAGTCTGGTTGGGAATGAGCCTGAAATACCAGACAGTGAGGGATTAAGCACTTACAGAGCTGGCTATTTCTTTAAGATTCTCAAGTTTCTGCAGCCTCCATGGTGTCTACTCCTGAGCAACTTTGAATCACTGTGGAAGGCTGGAAAGGTTTAAATACAACTGTCCTAAACCAGCTAACCATGAGCCTTCCATAGTCTGCAGGTGTTGCTAAATAAAACAGTGCACATCTTAATTCCCAAGGGAGATTACAACAGTGCCTCTACTAATCCAGGCCTTAAATAGGTGTCTCTGTTCTTTTAATATGAAACATGGGTGACCAGCTGAGGTATGAGACTCTTCCTGAGATAGGTAACTTTTATCTCTGAGACAGGTGGAGTAGTTGCAAGTAAGCTATCGCTGAGCTCTCAAGCAGTTATCAGTCCATTCAGTGGCGTTGTCCTATTTTCCATAAGAAACCACTTTGCTACCCACAGTGTAGTAAAATAGAAAACAGGGTAAGAGATGCTTCAAGATATGTTTGACGCATCAGCTAAATCGAAATTTAATGTACCTGAGTGGGCAAGAACGGACTCAAAAAGTAAGAGGCCTCAATATACTAAAAGTAGTAACAGGCCCTTTTCTCAGTAGGGAAGATTCGTGTGTGTCATGTTTTTAAGGCAACTCCTGGCGTAAGGACCTGATAAAGAGATCCAGCAGTCTCCTCAGGGGAACTGCCATTATCAGTGAGGCACTTGGAGCTGTCCTTGGATGAAATTTCAGGCAAATTAGAAAAGTATTTCAAACAAAGCAAAACAAAAGCTAGAATAGAATACAATATGTCAGAATGCTGCTTGTGCCTAACAAGCACTCTTTTCCAACCCTTTCTGTTTTCATAATTTATCTGGCAATCTATTTTGTCATGTGCCAGCTTGTCTTCAATGTTGGCTATTGATGGCAGGTCCCTCGGAGCAAGAGTATCTGCACTTTAACATAAGACCTCCTGGATGCTGCTCCTTCTGCTAATCTAAAGCTAAGGAACCTTTAAACTGACCAGGGATCCAGGGAACTAGAGGCCAGTCAGTCTCACCTCTGTGCCTGGCAAGATCGTAGAGCAGATCCTCCCAGAAACAATGCTAAGGCACATGGAAAATGAGGAGGTGGTTGGTGACAGCCAACGTGGCTTCACCAAGGGCAGATCATGCCTGACGAATATGGTGGCTTTCTGTGATGAGGTCACAACCTTGGTGGATAGAGGACAGGCAACTGATGTCATCTACCTGGACTTGTGCAATGCCTTTGACACTATCCCACACGACAGTCTTGTCTCTAAATTGGAGAGACATGGATTTGACGGATGGACTGCTCAGTAGATAAGGAATTGGCTTGACGGTCGTGCTAGAGAGTGGTGGTCAATGGCTCGATGTCTGAGTGGACACCAGTGACAAGTGCCATTCCTCAGGGATCAGTGTTGGGACCGGTGCTGTTCAACATCCTTGTCAGCGACATGGACGGTGGAATTGAGTGCACGCTCAGCAAATTTGCCAATGACACCAAGCTGTGCGGTGTGGTCAACATGCTGGAGAGAAGGGATGGCATCCAGAGGGACATGGACAGGCCAGTGAGAGTTCAGTAGCCCAGTTAAGGATGCAGGTTGCTCTTTATAACAATCTTTTGGTACGTGGACAATGTCCACTGTGATTCTGCAACTTGCAACACGGAAGTGTAAGAGTGACCTTTGTGGGGATTCAGTCCTCTCCAGCATGGAGACCCAATGTGTTAAAGGGGAGCAGGGTTCTCCAGATGATGATAGAGAGATGGAGAAGAGTTCCTAGATAAGCATCTGTCACATATTCTTACACGTATTCAGAAGGAATCTGTAGCCATTTTCCCTAGGAAAACATTTCACAAAGATGTAAGTTCAGAATGCACAAGGCCGCATACTTAGTCATCATCCCCTAAAAGATAAAAGTTTTCCTTGTGTTTGCAGTCTCCTGTATCTCTAGGAGGAGGTTGTGACAGCTCAGCACTAATTTAGGAGTGATTGCACTTGCAAAGAATCTTATTGTTTCATCTTGAGGCAGCATGGTCTGGTGATGTGCATCAAGAACTGGCAGTTGGGATTCCTGGCTTCTGCATGTGACCTTGACCAATCATCCGCTAAGTGCCCTGGCTGTAAAGTGAAGGTAGCACCTTAACAGAATTATCACTTTCGAGATGTTTGGATCAATATCATCTATTTTAAATCTGATGCTTTGAAATAATTATTTTGAAGCCATTTGTTACCTGGGCTGTGTAGTCATAAAGTACTCTGTAGTCCTGTGATGCTGTGATTCCAGCTTGTTCATTTGCAAAAATGGATGCATAGACTCCGTCTGTTTTCTCTGCGGGGGGAGAAACACACCACAGAAACAGAGAGTTCCGTTGCTTATAATGCATGGGATCATATGCAAGAGTTCACAAATACAAGGGTTGCTGTTCTCCCTCTGTCTGAGATGTATGTGTATAGAAAAGCTGCTGTGAACTGTAGGTAAAGTCTTGCACAAAAACTGTGTCCTATTGATCAGATGACAATGCTCCTATTGAAGTTTGTGGGAGGTCAGAAACTAGCTTTAGCCTCATCCAGGTTGGGAAAAATGCTTAGCCTGCTAAAGCACAATCCAAATGGTCCAAAGAGATAAATACTGTGATTAAAGTCGTTTAAAATGATTGCCACTGGTGGCATAAAATTCTAGCTGTTCAGTGACTCACACAGGGCTTTTCTTTTTCCCTTGAGAAAAATGGAAAATACTGTGCCTGTGGGTCACCGAACATTTTCCAGTAGTTTACACAGTTCCCAGATAGCTATTTGTCATTGACATAACTTCTTTTTAGGAGATGTTGTTTTAATCCAGCTTGTCATAATTAGGGAAACCTCTTACTCCTTCCCAGGATCTGCCTGGGAGCTTCCCCTGCTATCAAGGCAAGCAGAAGCTTCCCACGCAGGACTCCTCGGTGGGATGATAGGAGCGGCCAGGGTGCCTGTACCTTCCCTCAGTCAGTCCCTAGTTATTCTGCTCTAAGGAGCACTGTCAGCTCCTTGACGTTCCAAATTCTGAAAGGCAAGCATGGGAGCAGATGAAAAAGCTGAACGCAGAAAGTGTTTGCCATTCCTGAGGGTCTTGTCCAGGGAATGCTCCATTTCCTGGTGCCCAAACAGGCAGGCTTGACAGAGAAAATTAATTGCAGTATGTTTTAAAACTGTTCTAATACAGCTTTTTATTTTCTTTTTTAGGAAAGAATCACAGTTAAAGTAGGTTTGTTTTAAATCATATCAATAAAAATGGTTTAAGACGTTACTTTCTGCGTGGTCAAAATACTGTTTCCAATGTCGTCTGTTAAATGCCTAGCTGCAAAGGTTACAGTGGGACAGTGGAACTCCGAAACAAGATGGATATTTGCATTCATAAGGCATGAGCTTGGTCTGTTAAAAACTTCAGGTATTCTCTTGTGTTTTGTAGAGGTAGTGTATTCTACCTTAGGAGAAAAATATTATCTAAGTCAGACTAGTGTGTTCTGAATTTAGAGTTTCTCCTTGCCTCGACAGAGGTTTTGAGGATTATATGGATTATTTGTCACTTCAAACTGGGAAATTTGTTTAATACACATCCAAGCTAAATTAATTTCCTGACTATTCTTACTCCTGACTGCCAATGTGAGAATATGTGCTGTACAGTTTCTGCTCCATGTCAAATCTTGATTTAGCAATGATCTTAAACAAACACATCTGGTAAACTTATTTCCTGAAGGGGCATACCAAGAGGAGGGGCTGAAGGAGTGATGCTTTCCGTGTTGTTTTTGCTGCTTCCATGCAGTAGTCCGGAGAATCTGTAGAACCAAGAGAAGCCAATCACAAAATGAGTGAACAGGACTGGGTATGAGCATTCCTTCGTCTCAGCTATCTCACTCAACCTTCCCTCCATCTGCTGCAGCACTGGGTAGATGCCACATCTTCCTGTGGACATTTATTTTCATTTATGCTGTGGATATATTTATCTTCAGTTAAAAATAAATTTTTTTAAATGTAGCAAAATACTGAACCATCAGCCATCTCTGAATTGTGCATAAAATGCGTGAGATAATACTTTCTTGTTGATCCAAAGTCTCACAGTGCAAAAGTCCAATTATTTCCCAACATTAATATGATAGGAATTACCAGTTATTTATAAGAGATTATTATCTCTTTGTGTTTACAGAAAACTCTGATACAATTAAAAATATAACATTTTTATAACGAACCTTTCTAAAAACTGTGAATTTAAGTGGTTTTGGTATTTGGTTGGGTGTTTTTGGTTTTTTTTTTTTAAATCTATCCCTCATTATTTTCTGTATCACAGCTGGGCAGTGGAGACTGAGTACAGTGAGAAAATGGGTTGGGATTCTCAAGTATAGATAGAAATGGTATTGCATGCTTAAGGCATATTTAAAGGGTCTGATTTTTTTAGCTGGTGTACGCTCAATGTTTCTGGGACATTTTCTGGATCTCAGCAAACTCGACAGTTTCTGAAAAACTGAGAGTGAGTTTCTAGGCTGCTTGCTTATGCAGAGCACAGTTGTATTCTAAATGGCAGTACAGTTGTCTCCTGTAACTGCATAGGATGCAGCATTAGAATTCATTATTATAGAAGATCTGGTTTCCAACTGAAAAATAAATTATTGTATATAAACCTTATCAGTTTACCAACAAGCTAAAACCAGCACACAAGCTTGGACCACATTTTAAATCAGAGATCACAGCCCACTCCTTATCTTTATCATGTAATAAGGCTTGTCAAAATAGAAAGCTCTTCTGCCTTAAATATAACACCACTTACACCATAAATTAGCCTTTTTTGTATAAAATATTTAAACCAACAGATCTACCATGCTCTTCAGCTGATAAAATTGTATCCATGTTACAACATTTACCAGCATAAATGGATCAGAAAAAGAAAAATCACCTCCTTAATCATCACAGTTATTCCACTAAAAGTTTTTTCCTTGTTTTACATACACAGAGCAGCTCTTTGCTCTTCTCAGCTGGACAGTGCAGTAAGCCAGGAAGTATTGCCAAAAAAGACAGCTCTCCCCAGCCTTTACTCCCAGCAAGATTCACCTTTGCCCTCCCTTGAACAAAGTGGTTTTGTTGCTATGTGCCATGACCCACTAGGAAAGAGGAAGTAAGTGGATGCTATCCATTGCTGCCCATCTAATTGCTTTATGAACTTGTTGCTTGTCTCTCTTCCCAGTAGGCCATTGCAAAATGACTCTGACTCTGGTTTTAATAGGTTTACTTTTTCTGTCAAGTTATATTTATCGATACATTGCTGCCTCTTGTTACAATGAAGGAAGCAATAACTTTCCAGGTCCTGTTTCTTGTCATCATACACTGCTGTTCATACAGAGAAATACCTTCTCTGGGAACTGAAGTTTGCCACTCACCTCTTCATCATCCCACAAGACTGGTTTGGGCTGCTGCTGCTTCTGTTTGGTTCTCTGTTGTAGTAGTTCTCATATCCTATTGCATCTGCAAGGGGGCAATAAAAATGAGATGTTCAAACAGGTAAATCGTTTTTCTCCCCATCAGAATGCAAACAGTTGCAACCATCAGGGACTGCTGGAGCAAATTGTAATGCAGCACTATCTGCACTCGTCTATAACGGGGCTGGAGAAGCTCAGGGTGATCTAGGGACTTGACAAAAGCCATTCCAGTGACTGTAAGCAGATATGTTCTTGGTAGAAAGGTATGTTTGCTTGACCTGAGACAAGCACAGTCGAGGTCCTGAAGAACCATTCTAATAGCTGTGACTAACCCTAATTAAGAAGCCAGTTCCCTTCATGACTGTTCCTCTGTTACCCTAGAGCCCAGGATTTAAGGGAGTAGAGCAGGGTCATTGTGAGCCTGGGACCATGTTCACAATACAATTGGCTGCAGTGTGTTTTGCTTCTTTTTTTTCATAATGTATTGAGTCAGGAATTTTTATTGGAGCTGGGGAGGGTTCTGAACATTATTGTCAGTAGCAATAATGAGCAATTTCCTGGTCTGTGCTTGTGCTTAATTGTCTCCCTACCTTTTGTATCTCCCCTGTCCACCATCTCAGAGCTGATTTGCTGGTTTTGTTCTCTCAAACACAGTTCTGTTACGGTTCCTTCACTCTCCCCTATGGTGTCTTTAAGGGTGAGATTGAGACCATTTCCATGTCTGGCTTTACAGAGGAAATAGTTACAGATGGATTTATTTATTTTTCATCTCAGAGCTCCCAGTATAGTTACTTAGAGCTGGTGGCCACACACCCTTTCTGTTTTCTCTGTGTTGAAGCCAAACATGAGTGAAATCTGTGATACCGTATTATCGCAGTTATGATACCAGCAAATTAAGCAAGAGATTGGACTTGGGCCAAAGGTTGTGTTGACATTCTCACGTTGGGTCAGCCAAGATCATAAGCAGAGCATGCATGTTCAACTAGTTGAAGAATCTTGACAAATAAGACTCATAGTAATTAGGGATTTTTCTGACCAATTTAAAGGTCTCCTATTTCACTTGGTGTAGGTTCTATTTCATAAGGCATTGTAAGATTAGGTAGAAGAGGAGAGTGAGCAACAGCATCAAGAAACCAAAAGGTTTTGTCAGGATGGAGGTTTTCTGGTACACAATGCAAAACCACACATGGGTTTCCTCCTGCACTTTGCAAACAATAAAACAGATCAACTGCTCACCATGTGCCACTGTGCAAACTCATTAGCCAGAGCTGTGGAGATACCAGGATGTTATGTCCAGAACATGTCACCTTCTAGAAGGTGGCAAAAAAAAACATCAAAAGAGCAAGTCGGTTGTTTCTTTGCTTTTCATAAAGCTCTCAAGGGTTTTTCCCACCTATTTCTTATTAAAAATGAGTCTTGACATAGCCCAGAGCTGTTTGCAGAAAATTGCCTAGGCAACTGGAGAACGAGAAATCTCACATAGAAAAAATAAATCTAGCTGAGAATTACAAATTTCTTAGTATACAGAAGTTGTTTCACAGTGCTGCAAGGCACAGTTCTTCCTTCTGCTGGTGAAAATGTATTTTTTTCCTTGGTATCAGTGGAGTATCCCCTATGTGAGGAAGAATAAACTATAGCAGCAAAATGGCATCGAATGCACCAGTATCAATATATTTGTTTAAAAAAATCCCCAAATCCTTTAATTTTTAATTGTCATAGGTGTAATGGCAGAAAGGCTGGGTGAAAAACAAGCCCCAGCTAGCTCAGTGCTGGGTTAGTGGTTGCATCCAGCTCTGTTGAAGAGGTCCCTTGGTGTAATTGGTGCCAGCTCTGAGCTTTGTGAGGAAATCAAGGGGGTGTAAGCTGTTCCCTTACAAGACGATTAGCCCTTGGGACAGAGCATTCATACTGCTGATGTTTGTACCTATACAACTCCTAGCATGAAAGTTTTTATCAGTATAAGGTTTTTTTATGCTAGTGTAGGTTATTCCCCATTCTGAATGGAAGTAAGCTCGACTGGTACTGCTGAGGGCATAGTAAGGGGATTTTCTCTTTGACGTAGCAGTATGGTATTAGAGCAGATAATGAAGTGAAATAGTATCTGTGCACAGATTTAAAAAAAAAAATGAGGAGATCTTTTCAGCATAGATATGCATCATCAGCTAATGAAGAGATGAAACGGGATTTTTCTCTCCTTTTACAAAGGCCGTGAGTCTTTGTTTACTGCAGCAGCTGCACAGAAGCGCAAGCTTCCATTTCACTCAGTCTATAAATATCTTGTATTGCTTGTTGAAGTATGAGGGTGTGGTTTGTATTTGGCCATGTGAAAAGTTAGATAGCCTTCTTTCTGGTGAGGTGTTTGGAGAACTCCTACCCTGCAGCAGCATGTTTTCATTTTATAACCGCTCAGCTCTTGCTGTCCCAGTCTCCATTTCAGCCCAGAGGTTTTGATCATTGAAGTCGATGAAAAGGCGGCTCTAGCTTGAATGGACAGAGTCTGTGAACCTTACATTGCTCCTATATGCTGGCACAAAGCCAGTTTCATTCCAAATTCCCTCAACTAGGGTCTTGCTCTTACACAAACAACTTCCTGAGAGGAAAAAAGATATTATTCTCCATTGGGCACGTGGAACAAAACAGAATACAAAGTCTGGTCTTCTCTGTGCTGCAAAGGAAGAGAAGCAAAGATGCTTTCCTGCAGCGGAAGCATCTCTGTCAAGGGGACACCAGGGTGCAGTTACACGATAAGCTGACTCTGACTTGTCACCACTGCAGGAAATTGAGGTTGCCACCCCCTTAATGGTGTCAGTTCTGCTGTACTGTGAAATTAGCCTGATTGAAAAGCCAAAACAACTTTTTTTTTTCTTCTTGGGAGGGTTATTTTTAACCTGGATCATTCACCTATCCCACTTAGAGTGCTGCACAAGTAACTGTGGCAGCCCAGTGAGGGGAAACCGAGCCTCAGCATTTGGGAATGAATAGCTGAAGCAGAAACTCCTCCTGTTGGCTTTGGCTCCAAAGGACATGTACTGCACAACTGCAGCCTCAGCCTAAAAAGTGGCTCATCTGATAAGACCAATAGGAATAGTTACCTGGAGGTTGTGTTCCTGTCATTTTAGTCTTAATGAAGTAGTCTATGTCTGACTCTACAACGCAGTTCTCCAAGCTTACCCGAACCTCTTCATACAGCTACAAAACAGAAGCCAATAATTCAGTTTTTAACGTTTCACATTGAATTAACAATTAATGTTCTTCTAATACTTTTCCCCTTAAGGGACATTTTATACTTGGAACATGTCTGACCTGGATGGATCTTTGGCCTGTCCCCCATACAAATATTCTTGTAAACACAGTTCTTTGTGTTCTGGTTTTCCTTTTAAGAGAGGAGGATGAAGGCAGTCCAGGGCTTTACCATGCAATAAAGAAATCAGTAGCAGGCAACATCCATTCAAAGGCCAAACTAGTGTATTCTTTATGTCTTCTCATTTTGAGACCATGACTGGATGCCCTTCTGAAAGCTGTGCCTGAGCCCAAGTATACTCGACTGCGTGTTCTGATAGCTGGAAGCACTCCCCAGCAAACAGAGGGGAGGAGACAGGGAAGTGCCATGAAGTGTGACACAGACTGTCTGCATCCCATCACATCTCTGGTTGACATCTAGAGGGAACAAGCTAGACTGAGAATACTCCCCCTTCACTGAACATGCACAACAGCCAGTTAGCTGGAGACAGCACATGCCAAGAAGGACAAACTAGTGCTGTATTGCGAGAGCACTCTTCCTCCTCCTCTCCCTCCTCTGTACGTGAAGCTGCATGGCAGGTGCCCGTACCTCATCATCCTTCACACACTGCGTGGAGAGCTGGTTGCAGTGAACCCACAGCGAGTTGCGGAGTATGGTGATGCGGTCGCACTCCTGGAGCTGGAAGACCTAAAGCCAAAGAGAAGATGTGATGTAGTGTCATGGAAGTCAGTTATTTGCATTGCAGGCAGCGACAGGGCTGGGGATGCTCTGGGCCAAGTTCCTGTGTCTGCAAACCATGCTGAAGGATCCTTTGTAAAGGATGTCTTTTCAGCTGCATCTACTTGTTCATTCTCAAGAATTTGTTTTAATTGATTGCACCAAAATTATGTTTTACAGACCAAAATGAAGCAAGAGAAAGGAATCAGTATCTGGATTTGACTGCTACCTCTACTGCCAAAGATTTCAGAGTCAGGGTCCTGTTTGCCCATGACACTGAAAACTTGTATGGCATGAAAGGGTTGTATTTATTTTAGAGGTTGAGCCAAAAATATCCATCTCTGCATTGTAAGATGTCTTTCCACACTTTTCTATTTTGAAGCTACTTGAGGCACTTTGGACTTGCCTCCCTGCATTTCTAAGGTTATTTTCATGGTAAAGAGAAGGCACTTTTCTTCAGAGTTTACTCCCTTCCTTCATCTGTCTGATTTTCTCATGTCGTTGCACAGCTTGGGAAGAATGAAGGAGGAAGAAAGAGAAGTGTGAACTGAGTTGAGGGAAGAGGCAGATAAACTCTTTCTTTAAAAACTTTTTTAAAAAACCAAACCACCCTGATCACTAAGTTGTGCTGTTATAAGTAGAACATAAATTTTTGGTTTTCTATGAGGTGTGAGAAGCTCAGATGCTTCTAGCCATCTGTTTCTATCTTTTGCTAGTAATGATGTCCAGAACACCACAAATGTATGCATTATTCAGCAGAACATTCAGTTGGGTACGCCGCCTGCCATTTAATATCTTACCATAAAAAAAAACCCAGAGTCCATCAAGGGAGTCAGCAGGCATTGGGACCAGTTTCTGAGAAAAAGCTTTTATAGAGAATCTGAAGGGTGGAAAATGAGTATTTCGATATCCATCCTGAACAAAAAGCTTATGGCTGAAGCCTAGCCCCTCAGGGGCTGCTGAAATAGCATGAGAGCCAACTGGGAATTTTCCTGGTAAATGGTGTCCTGTCAGAAAATGCAGCTCATCAAAGAGGGAAGCGTAGTGACTCTGCGCTTGTCAAGCCCTTTGCCAACTACGTCTGGTCCCTATGTTAGACACATACCTTGTCCTCTGTTGGCTCGTGTGACAGACTGTTAGTCTGGGCTCTTGTGCCAGGGAATATGGCACAGCACCCGTGATGAAGGTCATCCCAGTGCTGCCACTTGCTAGCCAGGATTTTCAGGCTGTGGATGTCCAGCGCTCAGCTAGTAACATAAGCAACCTTGGCACTTCCAGATGCTCCACTATGCAGCCAGAAATTTGTGATTTTAAGCTGCTTTTGTACTAGTTACTAGTTCTAAATGTCTCAAAAAATTCCATCAGTTCTTCTGTCTACAGGCACTTTTAGAAGAAGGCATTAAAAATGTCCTTCCTTTACGTGGTTTGAATTAAGCAGCAGGCACGTCAGAAGCTCTGGGGGCTATTCAAAATTTAGCCATGTGAGAGAAATGAAGTGTTTCAGGTTGTGGAACACTTACCTTGTTTGTTGGCTTTTGAAGAAAGAGGAAAATGTGCATCTTGGGGAAAACTAAGGCTTGGCACAATTTCTATGGAAAGTCTGCTGTGCTAGCTGTGGGACTTTCCAGTCCTCCCATATAGGGACTATTCCAGAGGAAGCAGAGAACTGAAAAGCTATCCACCTGGCACTTTATTGTATGTGAAAATAAAGCCTACAACAAGTAAACATAGCAAAATCATACTTGAGCAGGTGGGCAAATACATTTGAAGGATTAATATGACCAAATGTGTGGCTATTTGGATGTCAACCAGTTCCTGTAAATTGTGGTGCAAAACTTGCTAGCCAAGCGCAAGAACTTGCTATTCTCAGCATAACGGAAATAAAGACTTTTCTACCACCACCTTTCAACTGAAAGATTACTCCACAGCTGAAGGCAAATATTCTTGCAGGTCAATATAAAGTGCTATGCAAAATAAAGATTCTGAGTGGTTTGGATTTCTTTGCTCTCAGAATGCTACAGTACGTATTAGCTTAGGAAGCAAATTTAATTTTTAATTTCCGTTGGACTTGTGAAATTTAAAAAGAAAAAAAAAACCCACAACCCCCACACAGAACCCTCTCCTGTATTAGAAGAAGCCATTCTAGAAGCCTCTTACAAAACATAATCTAAAGGAAATCTTTTGTTTGTTTGTTCATTTTTTCATTTTTAATTAACTAATTGAATTCTTGTTTCAATTTTGAAATTAATTTTTTAGACTAAAAATTAATTTTCATGTCTACGTTTCTGTTCATTTTCTATGAACTTATGTTTTGTCACAGAGCAGTTATTTGAGAAACAACTGTATCTTGGCTGTGATAGAAGATCATCCCTAAAACTAGTGTAGTCCTACAGTAAGCTGTAGGTGAAAACTGGCTACAAATGCTGGCCAATAGATTGTACCAGTTCACATGTTGCTCCACTTCTTACACCTTTGCACTCATGTAGTGATTACATACATATGCTGAACAAGAAAGGAGGGTGTAAGCAGGTGAGACAGCTAGCAGCTATGTCTAAATCAACTCTAGTTTTTGCAGTATTTTTGCAAAGACATCTACTGAGACTCCACATAAAGCAAACAGCAAAACCCTTGGGACGATATCTCAGGTCTTAGACGGATATCTGCAAGTAGGATAAAATAAAGAGTGCGCAAATATATCGCTGCAAAAGTCAATGTTTACCTCGCAGGTTTTGATATGTTCCTGTTCCCACTCTGTCCTGACCTTATCCAGCTTCTCAATATTCTGTTTGTACACCTTCTCTGTAAACACAGACACACATAATAGAAACCCAACAGTTAGGAAAAAAAAATGATACAGACTTCCTCCTTCTTTTCCTATAAAGACTTGGCTGTGGTTCTTACACTTTAGGCCAGTGGTTTGCTAGAATATCACAAGAATGTGTGAGCTTGAAATAGGTGGGCCACAAGGATTTTTTTTTTCTCTGCAATTTTATACTAGAGTAAGGATTCTCTCTGCATGGTTTGCACATCATCTATAAACTTTACAGTAGGGATAATGCAAATCAGACATGAAGAGTCTGTACCGTGCTTGGGCACTGACCATCCTTAGGCTCTTTCTGTGCTGAGCCAGCCAGGTAAGCTAGGTTACATCTAATTTAGTGTAAACTTTTACATAAGCAGCGAGGGACAAGTCTGAACTCATGAAGCAGCTCAGGTGTCTGCTGGCCTGTCCCTCTGGACATATACTGGGTTTCTGGCTGGAGAATGCTACCATGCTCATGTACAGGGAAGCTGGGGACTCTCTATCTGGTTTGGTTTGGCTGGGGGAAATCTGAGTGTCATTCTTTTCTGCTTTCAAACTTGCTTCAGAAAGAGCCTTTCCTTCCTGTGTGAAGTCATTAAAGGAGGTCTTTTGTAAATTTTTAATGAAAGCAGGAGACTTGCATTTCCACAAAAGAGAGTAAATGGAGATGATTATCAGCTTGCTGTTATTTAGAAGGTTCTTCATTAATTTTGGGTAGGTGACTTTGGGAGACCTGACTTCAATCAGAACCAGCCTGGGAGATTTGGATGGTGCTCTACCAAAATCAGTCTGCTGGTAGATCTTTGCTGAGAAAAACCTTAGTTCAGTTGCAAATAGAGCATCACCTGCTTCGTTGGCTGCATCTCTGCATTGCTTGGCTTTGTTCTGACTCTGAAACAGGAGAAGAAACACTGCAAATTAATTTCTGCCCAAACTTACTTTGCTTCTGCACAGTTTATTTGCTGCCTCCTCCCCTTCCCCTTCTAGGGAAAGGCTCAAACTTAAAAATGCTTCTTGACTGTCCTGCTTTTATGCATGATTCAATTGAATGTGTCCTATGGAGAAGGGACCAGTATTTCACAGATGCAACCATAGGTCCCCTGACTTCAAGGGAAATCTGGCAATTTACATCTTTCCATTCAGACACCCCTGCTTTAGAAGCTCAGTGCTAGCATGATCCAGCCTGAAGCTTGCATCTGTTGGCTGAGTTGCGTTTTTTTCCTCAGGCGTTTGATGTGCTTTTCTAATAGATATTTATAAGCAGAAATAAATGGCAGTTAAAACTCTGTGTCTTCCAAGCTCCTCATGTAATACATAGATGAAAAGAACACAGCCTTTAAAATACTTTGCAAATGCCAGATTATTTCCCATAACAACTTGGAAGCCTAAAAGCAAAATTATCTAGGTAGAACTTTTTTTTTTTAAATCCTGCAGCTTTTAACAAATGAAAATACAGCTACTACTGACAGCTCTGTATGCCCAGGTCTTTCTGCACAGACGGTGATGACAGTACATTAATGCACGCTCAAGACATCAGTATAACACATTCTTCCATTCTGCCCTTCGTGACAAGGCTCAGGTAGGGGTTCTTATGACCATATTCCCCATCACAGCTGGTTGGAAAATGTGTAGTAGGCTGGAAATATAAGCTTCATTTTTGTTTGCTGCCTGGCCCAAAGTATTTGTGAGTGCTGTGCAGAATTAAACAGCTGACATGTTTCTTGTGAGATGCCTCTGTGCATTTCAAGTGTGCTGGCATGTGTGTGGAAGTAATGGCAATGAAGCACCCTGGGATCCTCCAGCATGAAAGGAGCTGGGTCAGATTTGATGCCATTGAAGTTGCTAAGTGCACTGGCGTAATTTCAATAGGGCCAGGATTTCATCCCCTCTTTACAGCTAAGCTGGAGGGTTTTGTTCATCAAAGATTTCCAGCAAATGCTGGAAATAAAATGCAAAGTTCCGATGCTGTTTTTAGAGTCTCCATCCCCCCGCTCCTCGAGATGATTTTTGATCCTTTTTGCTTACACTGCACTGATTTTTATCGAGCCAAAGGGAGTTCATTTATTTTTTCTCCATCTGTTCCGCTGTAAAATGTTCCCATTAAAAGTTAGTGAATTGTCAGCCACAAGTATCAAGACGATGCAATGAAGGACTGCAGTGCCTTAATTTCCAATGATTTATTTTTGAGTTTGAAAATTTAGTTGAAATTAAAGTAACCATAAGGAGAAAAATGTTGAGGAAAAATATGCATTTTAATGTAAGATACTATGTCTACTAAATGTAAGCGGCCAAAAGGCAAAACTGACTGCATGACACACTTCTGACTTGTTTCTTTTTTTTTTTTTAATAATTTTGGAGAAGCACCTTATTCAGTCTCCCTTCAGGTTTCGGAGAGAAAATAGATCATAGTCTGGGATAAATTAATTAGATAACTTAGTCCCTTCCCTGCCTTTTTACAAACCCTTGGCCTATGGCAAAACAAGATCAGGGTTACTGAAGGAGTTAGTGAAGGAAAACCTCCTTGGGAAGGTGCTTTGTTTCAATTTTGATTCTAAGGGGCTAATGAGATGGCAAATCAGCCCCTGGCATCTTACAGAATGGGTGGTTCAATTGTATTCTCTTGTACCTCTTTAAATAGCACTGTCATCTAAGGTACCTTTTCTGTCTGCTTTTGGTTGCCTGAAGCACTTGTCCGTTCGAAGAACTGCTCGGCCTCATCCGCCTCCCTGCACTTCTGTTCGTAGGTCTTCTTTGACTGTATTGAAATGAAATCAAAGGGACAGTTGGAGTTAGGGAACAAGGCTGAGTTGTCTCCAGCTTGATATTCGAGGCGTTGCCTCTTTTGCAGTCTGGGGGAGAAAATCAGTGCCCAAGTTTGGGCAACAGAAAAAGTTCCCAATGACACCCTAAGGGGATAGAAAAATAGAACTGAAAAATTGGGGTAGGGGCTTGCAGCATAAATCGTGTCCTCTTCTTGCAGCTCTAAAATTATTTACTTGGTACAATTGCCGCCAGCTCCCTGAAGGGATGGTCATGAATACACAGGCAGCAAGCACTAGCACCATCCATGAGGTGTCTCTCTGACCTACAGTGTAGAGGCAAAATGAGGAGCCCACACTCCCAGGGTGCCAGTGGGGGTGGGTTGTCATGTCTACAGTGTGACTTCGAGCATTAGGTGGCCAAAGTCAGTGTGTTGCCTTGCCCATTGCTCCAGGCTGTGAGACAGAGCCAGCACCCCATAGGTAACAGTCTCAGAGTAGTCCTCAGAAGCAAAAAAATCTTTATTTGCACCTGTCTTAGAGATTCACTTAGAACAAACACATTTAAATAAAAACTGTTGGTACAATTCTGGCAGTAGCACTGACAGGTCTGCAACTACTTTTCTGCAAATGCAATTGCCTGTTGGAAACCAAACCAGCTGCCTGCAGTTGCTTTACCTGCAAGCTTTCCAGCTGGAGAGGTTTCCTCCCATTTACAAGATCCCTCACCATTTTTAAGATTGTATTTACACAGACTGAAAAATTACATTTGCTCCTGGAAGTGTCTCTGCCTAGAGAAAATGAAATCCTGTTTGACCTGGGACATTGTTCATTCCACATTAACTTTCTAAGTATTTGTTTTGGAGACTTCTCCATGGATGTGGCAGGGAAGATCAGCTGCTTCTTCATAGGATGAATCTCACACACACACACTTTTGCACTCTTTCACACTCCCACATTCTTGGCTTTTCTATAAATATAGGTACATGTAATACAGATTTCAACCTGTCCCAAACTGGAGCCAGTTTGCAGCAAAAAACCTGCACAAAATCTCTTAGCTTACCTCCATTGTTTTCTTATAATGGGACAGCTTGCTCTTTTGCATGTGCTCCATCGCAGACTCATACTGTAAGAAGCGCACACACGTAAGCATTTCTTGCTCTAGGCTTTTTTGCTTAAGGAGATTAAACAGCATAACAACACCAGTCATAGTGCCCATCAGCTCTGCCAGCAGAGTTCCTTACTGGGTCAAGAGCTTGATCCCACACCTTTGCAGGCCAAACCACTCTCTCACCCATGTGAGCAAGGGTAGTTGTCCATTTTAAAAACAAACCATTCCTGTGTAATTTATATGCTGTTGCTTCTGGCAAATTTATGCTCTCTGCAATCTGATTTCCATATAATCAGCTAGTCAGTGTTGGAAAGATGCTGCTGAATTCTCTTTTATGGCTTTAGTTGTGATACACTCAGTCTATGTGACAGTGAGATACGCTCTTACTTGGCAGGGTATGGGTTTCTTCAGTGGCGCTTTTGGTCCTTTAATCTTTATACCCTGCTCGAGCAAAGCTCTCTGTGGGCCTACCCAGAGGCTCGCTTGACATTGGGCTAAATGGCACAGTCCTGAGGGCAGCTAGAGTGAAACACAAATCACAGCATTTTGGGAAGTTACCAAAAATGCCGACACCATCTAGCACGCCTAATGTTGACTTCCTCACAGCTGCATGCTGGATGGAGAAAAAAAGCTTGCCTAAGACTCTGAAGTAGGTTTTCCCTTTTTTCCAGGCCCCTTAACTGTTTCCAGTTGAGTTACAGGCTTGTGGTTTTCAACAGGAGAGAGCCTCTCTTTGTAAATCCTAGTGGCAAAGTGTGGGGGGGGGACAGATACAAATGCTGATGAACTATGTGCACGCTGTCTGTCTTTGTATGCCTTATTTGCTTCATCAGATTGCTGGGGACCTCAGATCTCAGAAGCAGCACTGGCTTTGCCCGCTCTTATATTCAGTTCTCTGCTCTTCAAAGTTCCTGTGTGTCAGGGTTGTAGACACAAGGCATTTGTGGCATTGGATACTGGTCATATGCATTTTCATTTGTTTAAAATTTACAAAGAACTGGGTATTTTATTTTACTCCTCCATCAATCAGAGCTTTCAGTGTTAAGGGATATCCCATCTGTCTTCAACCCCGTGGAACCAGAAGAGGTGTAAGAATGACCACTGTTGTCTCTATTGAGAGCTACTTTTTCAAGGGACTTCGAGCTTGGAAAGATCATAGAGGATGAAATGGCCTTAAATATACTCAATTTTTATTATTCAGCATCAACTGAATAGTATTTATTTCATGTATTTGTAATTCAGCATATATTGGTGTTGCATTCAGCATGACATTCAGTCGCTTTTATGTTTTTAAATGTTTGTGTTACCCCTTTATTTTAGTGCATGTTGGAGATCAGGCAGGATCATATCAAAGAAACCCAGTTAGGAAGGGAATAAAAAAGAGAAAAGGAAGGATTAGGTTCTTACAGGAATAGTATCTGCAATTACACCAGAGAGTAAAAGTGACCAAAGCCTATGTCTCCTGACTTCAGAGCACTTTCTTTCCAGCTGGGATCAGAATGAGATTTTCTTCCACAGTCTAGTGTATGGAGAGAACAGGGCACACTGGGCTTGTTTTTATCACCTTTTGCAGTATTCACAGGCTATGGCTGGAGACAGGTCATCAGCATGGACCATCGACCCAATCTGTTTCAACATTTCTTTAGTTCCTCACCTTTTTTCTTTGCTCCTTCTGTCTTTCTCGGAACTCCTCTATTCCTTTCAGTTCATCCTTCAGCATTACAGCCAGCTGGATATGAGAGTTTCCAACACTTTCAATTTCTAAAGCAGATCAGAATTCATACACAGTCAGCAGAAAGGTCTTTATATTTAAAGTCACATTTTTCAGGAGGTGTTTCTGGGGTGTGGCTGCCGTATGACTTCTCATGGACAGGGCAGCCTTAAAAAAAGGCCTTCCTATGTTTCTGCATGCACTGACACTGCTGAGGGCTCACAACCTGAATAGTGCTCACTGCAGGTCCTCTCAGTGCCTGCAAAGTGTGTGGGAAAGACTCCTCACTGCAGAACTGGAGCACCCACTCAGCGCAGCCTTGGCAAGTGCAGAGCAGGCTGCATTTCTTCATAGCCCCATTTGCCCCAGCCGCCCCTCTTCCCTCCAGGTCTGGAGGTCAGATGTTGTGGTGCAGAGGGAGGGAACGATTCCCCGCCTGCATCTGCTTTCCCTCTGCTACGCTGCTGGACTGTCATTGCTCTTGGGAGCTGCTTCCAGTTGCGTCCAGCCTTGCACAAATGTCATTAGTCAAGGTTGCAAGCTGAGAATTTCCAAGGGTCAGCAAGGATGGATTGAATTTCAGAGCACCTGATGCTGTTTGAAGTGGCTGGTAACTCCCCTGCATTTGTTGGCTTTGGTGCCTCTGAAATGGAACTCCATGTTTTTCAGAAATGTTGACCTCCCCCACCCAGGATCTAAAAATACTTTAATTCACCAGCTGCTTCTCAAATGGGTGGTTTTATCTAAACAGCAGGTGTCAGTAGCCAGGTACGGTGTCCTTTTGGCTATGACAGTGTTGCATTTTCTGTGTGTGAAAGGTTTGCGTCCAGCCTTGGGCACATCTGGAAAGCATGCTCTTCCGGCGTCAGTGGTTTGCAGAAGAGGGAACAGAGCTGATATTCTGTCACTTTATCCTGATAAAACTAACTTGAGGAACAAGCCCTTTTCTTTGCCACCAGAGGGTGGATTGATTTCCCAGCCATGGAGGACTCCCAATGAGTGTCCCTTCCCTCCACCCTCCACACTACAGACTGGGGTAGAAAAGTTGGAAATAGAGGGGGGGTCCCCAGAGGCAATGAACATATTGTGTGCCAGTCTTACCCAGGTTAGAAAGGAAGATACAAATACTTACGTTGCTTGAGCCTCTCAAAAGCTGCCTTCAGTGTGCTGTGAGGCAGAAACAAGTGCACTTCATTAGTATAAGCTTCTAAAGATGGGTTGTGAATCTAGAGAAAAAAACTTTCCCTCCCAATCTCCAAGATCCACGTAGAGATAATCTAATAGTCTTGTAATAACAGTTGACCATGTTAACAAGTACAACAGCATCAATCTCTCACCATCAGGAAATGCAATAAAATGCTCCATGAGGCAAGGAATTGCACTACTCCTTATGAGCACCCTCTTTTTTAATCCCACTGTATTTGTGACGTTGAACGTTAACAGACATTTCTCTGATCTTGTACCTTGCCAGGGGATAGAAGTCAACTGAGTAAAATAACGACAGTTGAGAGGAACTGGGTTTTGGAGCACTAGTCTGAAGGGTAGAGGGAAAGCAGCTCCACCCTCTATGTTAAATGCAGCACCAGCAAATTTTTCCTTCTCAGGCACCCTTGAAGCTAGAGCAGCTCTGCTGCGCAGCACCCTCCGTACCATGCTTTCCGAGCACCCCCGTGTGGTACCGCTCGCTCTCTTGCAAAGACACGCACCGAGCAGTCTACCGAGCCTTCGAAACCCTGATGCTCCCCGGGGTTTTCCACATCCCTGAAGCACAGCATGAATAAACCGTGCTGTGAAATCAGGTCTCGGTGCTGGGCTGCGAAGTACAGTGTGGAGATGAGCAAAAAGAGATGTTACGCTGCTTGTCCAAATGCATTTGCACAACTAAGTGTTCCTACAACGTAGAGCTGCAAAAGGGCATGAAAGTGTAATGATAAATAGCCTGATGCCCTGCCTTTTTGGCAAGCCAGAATCCATCTTAACAAAGCAGCAGAGGTACTGTTACAGGGGTGATGGGAGAGGACAGAGCATAGTCTGTTAGAGGCATTTTGTACTGAATAATTTTCTCTAGCTCCCAGTTTGCAGACTGGCAGGGTATTTGTGTATGCAGAAGCCAGGACTGTGGTGTGATTTGGAGCTTTTTCAGATTTAAAAAACATCTCTTCAAGACCCAGAGTGTGGTGTTCCTTGGAAGAAACAGTTCTGGAGTCTCCCTGGAGCCCTGGTCTACCCCAGCTGGGAGCCCAAGGGAAAAGCAATGAAGACCCTAAAATCTCCCTTGCTGAAGCCTGGCTACCAGAAGAGCACAGATGAGGATGCATATCACTTCCCAGCCATGTGCTGCTGCAGATGGGTAGGGAAATCCTGTATCTCTTGGGCCATTTCAGGAGTCTTAAGAGACACATGAAGGATCCTAATTGCCCTGTGTTAATTTAAGCTGGACATCTGTTTCCTAATCAAAGCTTGCTCTCCCAGTAGCAAGGCTGCCTTGCCAGGCATAAGAAAAATGCACAGGCAAGGGGAAAGGCTGGGCCTGTCCTCAGTGATAGCAGCCTTGCTATCCACTTCCAAATCTAAATTATAGAAATATAAGGAAAAGACTTGCAGCCAGAGAAGTTGAATATTGAGCTAACTGTTTGATTCTTACAGCTAGATATATCCTGGTGAATTTCCTGAGATAAGTCAGGGAAAACATGCTAGATTTAGTATTTTTCAGTTTTCTTCTAATAATATTTAAACATTTTGAAGGTTCATTTTGAAAAAAATTAGTCTGGTGTCAAATTTTGATGGAAACTAAATTTTTACAACACAAAGGAAACAAACAGTGCTCTTGCCAGCTAAGTTAATTAAAAGCTTGACATTAAAAGCCAAGTTGAATATCAGCAGCAAAGATAGCTTTTTCTCACCTAAAAGTTGTAATGGATTATTTTGAAAAATCAAATATATACAAGGAATAAAATTGCTTTTTTTGTGTGGATTCTCGAATGGGAGGTGGGGAATGTGCTAACACCTTAATGCCTGAAATAGGCAAATACTGGAATTTAGAAGATAGTGGACCCCTGCAAACTGCAGATACTGTTTGCACACTCTGTTGATCTGTTGTTCCCAGAGATTTTTACCTTTGCTACTGCTGATTCAGGTTATGTAAAGACTGGCAAATTTGCTGTAATGGATATGGAAAAATAGCTCTTTCTCAGTACATATCAAAGATAAAAGCAATTTTCTGCTTTTTTGATTTCCAGGCATCTGAGCTACCAGAGTAGTTCATGATCATAGGCTGTACACAAAGCTTTTCTCCTCTTTAATGGCTCTCTGTAAGGACAAGTCTGTCTTCTGGTACAATGACGCATCTGGCTATGGACTGGAGAAAGGCTCATTTGCCCCCTGCATGGTCTCTAATGGCCTTGTCAGGAACCTCTGGCCTTTTGCTCCTTCTGTGACAGAGTCCAGTTAGTTCCCTAGCTGCTGACTGGGGCAAGGCCACAATCCATAAGTAGATTGGAATAGGCTTAAGCCATTTCCTTCCTTATTTTTGTAATAGTTTTCTAAAATCAGTGAATGAGATCCCTCATCCTTGTGGGGCTTAAGGGAGTAGCAAATATGTCATTGTGCCAAGTTACGTGTGGGAGAGAATAAATAAATCAAATTTGACCCATGGATCCGTCAGGTATTCCTTTATGACTTCTGGACTGCAGGGATGTGCTGGCTGCAGCAGCAGTGCTATAGATTAGCTCCTTGCTGCTGCTAGACGTTCTGATTTTATCGGCGACATATATAATTTCAGAGCTTTGGAGGGTTTAATGGAAGCAAGTCGTGTACCGGAGATATACTCCTTTCTTAATTTTGTTTGTGCTGGTTTGTGTGTACAGTACCTATTACCTATTTCTTCGGTTGGGTTTGACTTTCTAATAGCATTGATGTGGGCTTTATTCTGAAGCATCCAAAGTGAGGATATCTCATTTTCGTGGACACTTTGAGTGTTTTATCCTCTCAGTATATTATGCTGCTTAGCGTTGTACTAGTAATTGTTCTTTTTATTTGTTTGTTCTGTGGCCAAATTAAAAAACCCTGGGTTTAAAATAATTCAAGAAAAACTGAACATTTGCTATTTACCTCTTTTTAATTGCTCACCCTGACATTGCTGTGTAAATTCTGGAAGACTGTTGAAGCACTCCAGCTGAAGAGAGAGCACCAGCCTTCCCTTTGGGCATTCCTACGTGAAGTCTCCTGCAGATGTCTCATTGAAAATAGGGTGGGACACAAATTTACTGTGCATGTTTGTTAAATGACTCCCCCTTGGACATTTGAAGATCGGCTTTGATAGAGCCTGTGCAACGGCCACTCTACAGCAATTTCTGGTGATTTTTGCCATCTAGTGGCTAAATATTCTTGCCGTTTTCTGGGACACCAACCCTGGCTGCTGCCTTCATTTGCTGTAGTCTCCTGCTACTTGAGTACAGGGGAATTGAGCTGTAGGGTTCAGTGTGTGGCTTTTCAAGCAGAGGGGGAGAAGAATAGCAGAGCTTTTAAAGGAACAGGAGAACCAAGGGGAGAAGGTCCTTACAGTAAAGCTTACCCACTGTTTAGCATTCTTGCTCTGTAGATTGCAAAATACTTTCCAAATGAACTTATGCAAATTTACCTAGCACACCAAAGCTGGAAAGGCAACCTTGTCTCTCCAGGGCACTGCCCACTAGTCCTTGTGGCTGTCCTCTAACAGGATAAACATTTATAGAATGCATCGTTTGAGAGCTTGGTTTGATTTTTCTCCCAGCAGGACCTGTCCCAGCAGAGGTGCCTTGTTTGGCACTCGCCCACCATCGCAGTACAGGTATGAGGAGTGGTGGGGAACCACTGTGTCTGTTCATAAATCCATTCTACTCACTCACTGTGCAGATTATTTTCTGGTTCATTCAGGAAGGGGACTTCATTGGAACAATGGATGACAGCACTCTAAAGTTAACTTGTCCTAGCTGCTTTCTGCTTTTGCTTTCCTTCTCTTCATTTTTGGACATCGTTTTTACTGGAGAACTGAGCTGTTGCTGGAGAGCGGGCTGTGGTCTGCAGTCCTATGTGACACGAGGACCACCATGAAATGTACTGTAGATAGGGCTCTGGTACCTTCTGCTTCTGCTCACTGAATTTTATCGCACCAGAGGTGTAATCAGCAGATTTTGATCAGTGGCAGTGCTTAGGTCACAGATATATTAACTACATGTTCTGTTGCACCACACTTCTTTTTTAGAACTGTAGGCTTGATGGTTTGGACATCTTTTTTTCAGTACTTTGCCTTCTCACTCAGTTAGAGACTGGTTTAACTGAGTAATTCAGAAAGCCCCTTTACCTCTCATATACAGGAAAGTAAAACAGGCTCTTTTAACCAGAAAACCACAGCTCTTTTAAATTTTCTTTCTTTTCTACCTTTGGGTGGTGAATAGAAGTGTGAAATAACCCCATTTTCCTTTCTGGTAGGTTTCCATTTTAAGATCAATATGATCTACAATGTTCTGTTCTTATTGTAATTTTTAAAAATATTCTTTCTGAAATTGAGAGAAGTCCCTGCCAGATAAACTCTACAGATTAATTTCCAGCAGTCTCATTCACCCTCTGCCTCTGGTAGCTTGGATCCTGATAACACAGTTATGAAACCAACCCAAAGCCAGTCTCCTCTGAGGCCATGGCTAACGTCTGTCTTTCTTCCTTCCACAAAGGGAAGACCCGATGTGGTTTTACCAACATTTCTTTCTGTGAAGCCCAGTGGTGGTAGCAAAGTGAGGGGGAAAACAAGTTCAGAAGCATTTGGTCTCAAATAATTTGCACATGGGACTCTGCATTGCAAAAAAGAAAAGAAGGGGGAGGTGTTATTCTCTTCTAATAGGAGGGTAATGATATCACTACCAAGTCCTAGGCGAGGCACATAGCCGAGTATTTCTCATGAGAATCATGTCTAACATTGCTTAGTGGGGATGTGGTGAAAACATTGAAGAATTAATTTTGATGGGGTGTCTTCTTCTTGTTCTCAGAGATAGAAAGACAAAACCACTCAATGCAACTGGAAAGATTTCTGTACAGGTCCCACCTGTGGTGTGATGTCTATCTACATTTATCTACATTGGATTTAACAAGAACTAAGCAGAGGCTTAGGTCTTTCAGAGTATGTGCTTGGGTCCATTTTCAGAGAGTCCTGGAAGTTCAAAGTACAAGTGTATAAACTCTGTGCAGGTTCAGAACTTTAGAGTGGAGAATAGCTAACCTTGGAAGGATGTGACCTTCCAGAATGACTTTTCGCTTCAGTTCAAAAATGTCTGCTTTGCGTGAATAATACAGAGGATTCTGTATATTATGTGACAGATGCACTATATTTATACACAGGAAGCAGCAATTGGCATTTCATTACAGATGCCCTCACTGAAATATTCTATTTCAGGCTTTGCAGAGAAGGGCAGAGCAAACATGAGCTTTAAGTAACTACCTTTTCCTGGGGCCTGAAGGAGATGGTAGTGGAAAAGAGGGAAGGAAAAAAGTAGGAAATCATATACATGAGAAGAGACAAGCAGTGCAGATGACAAAAATAGCTGTTGTCAGACTAGGCAGAATTTAACCAGCTACTGCGTGTTGACATCAGTTATTTTACAAAAGAACAGAGTTCCCAAAGGCTCTATTTCAGCTGAAGCTGAGAATAGATGTGAAAACTGGGCTCTCTAGTATATTCTGTTTTCATGTTGTTCTGCTGAAGAGCTGCCCAAAGCTACTGCATGGAAATTCCCAGTCACCTTGCAACCCGAAAGGTGTTTCCTTTTAAAGGCATGAGCTCTGCTGAGAATCAGATACAGCATGTCGAGGCATCATTACTGTGCATGCTACCAGCAAACACTTGCAAACTTGATCTGGGTTTGTAACTCAGCTGAAAATCTCCTGTTTCTGTGCATCCTCTCCAACGTGTACTCTCCAGAATATAGAGAGTACAAAACTATGCAGCACTGTAAGGAAGCTAATCTGCCTCTGTCTTGTGTGTCTGATTTAACACGGCAAGTGTGGTGTGGTGGGCTAAAAATCAACTAGGAAAAAGGCACTTCTGCACTTAACAGGAAAGTACATTGCTTTCCCTTAAGACTCAGCGGATGCTAACATGTTTGGAGGTTTCAAATAAGGAAAGAAACCCCCAAGAAAACTCCACTGGGGCCTCTTACATACAAAGCTGCTGGTGGTGTGGCAGCCCCTGAACAACCAGTTGCTAAGGCTAGATTATTTAGGAGAAATATCATCATATGCTTGCCCTCTTCTACTCTTCCCTTGGGATCTAGTGTTGAGGACAGACTATTAGGTCGAGGGGATTTTGGTATGAGCCTGTGTGACCCTTCTTGCAGTCTTGCACCTAGATGCAATGCGTGCATCCTTCTGTAAGTTACAATGAACTCGCCAAGGCCTATAGCAACCGCTGAGTTAGATCTGAGTCATGGGTTGGAAAGAGGGTATCTTCTGCCCCTATAGGAAGTAGTTTCTACTAGCTGTATTGCTCGAGGCAAGGGCAAGCAGCCAGAACGCCTAAACTTGCTTGAATCAGACTGGACTATTAATGATGGTGTGCTGTGGCTGTTAGGCAGCACTTACAGGGAACTTCTATTTCTTGAGCTGGAAGCTGGAGTGTTTGTTTGCTATGCCCATGGTAACCAGCACCAGCTCCTTTTAGAAACTCTGCTGCTTTTTTTTTTTCTTTTTTTAATAGAAATAAAGTAAAAGGTTGTTGTGGCATGTCTCCTTCATCGTGCCGTGTCCGCCTCTGGTTTTAGTTTGGTTAGACATTTTTCTACAGCTGTAGACTAGGCATGGCCGGTCCCAATAGTGGTTTGAAACAGAACAGCAAGGACCTCACTGAGGTCAGTCGGACCTCCAGGAGCAGTGTTAAAAACTTGTCCCCTGCTAGTTCTGAGGTCAGATTTCTCGTATTTCTGGTTCCAAGGAGTCTGCAGATGGCGAGGCAATATTGCCCTCTTTTTTCCCAGGTCATGGTGTTATATTACTGCTGATACTTAGTAGTGAATTGTCCTAATACTGCCTTAGCTGTCAGCTGTCTCTGCCAATAATGAGCAGTACCAGGCCTAGAGGGGTCAGTTCTCCATCAGAGAAGCTGCAACAATGCTGAGGGAACAAGCGCTGGACAGCATATAGGATGGAAACCTGATGACTGTTGTCACCTAGGTTTTTCTCCAAGTGATGGAGAGTGGACCTAGAGTTGCTGGTACATTTCAGCAAGCCTTCCCTGCTGTCTTTTGAGTTAGCAGCATATGTCTTTATCTGTGTCTGTCAGTAAATTGAAACGGGCAGTTGAATCTATTTATACATTCAGCTGAGTTCAGCAATTTGCTCCAGATGAAGCAAAAGTTTGGGGAAGAAAGGAAGAGCCTGAAAAAAATGTTGAAATTGTTCTTTTCTCTGATTCAAAACTAAATGCTTTTAAAATGTGGGGAGGCTTGGGAGAGAACTGTTTTCCACAGTGATGGCCACTACCTGATGCAGTGTGCCATAAACTTCTCCAAGCTTCTCCCTTTTACTTGTCTTGATTCATTGTACTTATTCTCTTCGCCTTGTTTTGTGCTGGTCCTGACTGTGCTAAGTAACAACCGGGGCAGTACCTCCCCACCGCTGCCTCATTTTTTCCCTTGAGCAGACCCTCTTCTCCAAGCACAGGAGGCAACAGAAAGGGATTTGTTTGGGGTTTTCTCTTTACGTTTTTTAACCTCTAAGAGTTTGAGATCAGAAGAGCTGGGCGGCTGCCAGGGACTGCATCTCTGGAGCTGGAAAGAGCAGTTCACACCAGTACTGGAAGGACATAAGCACATGAGCCCATGCTGGGCTGCTCATCGCAGGCAGCAGTGCTACCATCTCCGCTTCGGCAGATTTGGCACTGGCTGCAGTGTGGGTTTGCCATGGACGTTTTGCCAACAGGCCCCTGCACAGGGACTGCTGCTTGCTCCAGCTTTGTGCTGCTTCTCTCCTGCTCTGCTTTCCATAGCAGCTACAGATCATTGCTTTGACCTGGTGGAGTGATGGGAGGTTTTTGCAGCCAATTCATTATTTTCAGAAGTCGTTTATAATGTGCTAGACAGAATTAATTTGCCTTGCAGTTGTTCTCTTAAGGACTGCTGGGTATTTTCTGACAATGGAAGTTTCTGCGTCGTTGTTGCGGATGGATTTTCTTTGTTCTTTTTATCAACTTTTTTAAAGGTTATCAGTTACCTTCCTGATATTGAGAACTATTGGGTGTGAAATAATTTCCCAGGAGAAGTGACAGGAAGCTCTTGTATCTGAGATGTTTAAAAGATGACTGAATTTAAGACTAGAGGATAATTTTGCATTAGCAAGAAAATGAGTGCTCTAAAATCAGTAATTCTTGCTCCTCTGCAATATACAGCACGGCACAGGAAGTTCTGTAAAATGTTCTGCAAAAAAACGTGGAAGCTACGTTTTCCCTGGTGGGTGTCAAATGGAAGTTTTAGTTACAAAGCTGCACAACAGCTTCATTAGACTTTGAGAAATATTGCTACTCAAAGCTGTACTTAGAAGGTGTGAACAGCCCTGTTCAGCCTGTCAGGTATTTGTAAAACTATTAGGACTTGGTGTGCTAGTTGATAATAGGGAGTCCTATACAGAGGAAGCACTGGGAGTAGTACATGGGGATAGTTGTAGCACAGTCCTTTCGTGCTTTTCTTATTACAGGTAGGCAAAGGTTCCCTCCCTCCAGTCTCCCTGAAGGACTGACCTTGGGAGTAGAACTGCTGTCAGCAATCTACGTCATACAAACCAACAGAAACTTCACACTGGGTCAAAAATTTCATTTTCATGACTTGTTCCAGCCCTGAACAGACCCTAGTCGTCTCTGATTTTAAAGTGTTTACTCTGGGCAATGCCCTTCACGGCCTATCTGTGTAACTCCTTAAACAGCCAGAGGATGCTGAATGACAGAAACTGTCCTCTCTCTGCTGCAAAGCAGTTACAGTGAGACATTAACTCTGATAAAAATATCAGCACAAAGCTGGTCGCTACCCAGACCAGGCGTGGGTTTATGGAAACATAGTAAATCAGCTCTGCAGCATGCCTTGTTGGTATATTCAGCCTCCTCTCTATGCCAAGCTATAAAATTGCAGGATCAAAGTGGAGCTGGGCTCGAGTCCAAACTTCCACCAACTTGAGGGAAACTTGGATCCATATCCCAACTCTGGGACTTGGCTCTGCCTCTAAATCAAGCTCTTATGATCTCTCAGGAAAAGTCTGACCCATGAATTATCCACTAAGTCACAGAAGGGCAGCCAAAGCTGTCTGTTTCTGAACACGTTTGCTCTGCCTACCCTGCATTGCCAGTAAAGAAATTTAGGTGGAGCCTTTCACTAACCCTGGAATGCTGATCTTAGCCTTTGGTTTGGGAAGAAGCCGTCCATCCTTAATCTGCTATTTTAATTTCAAAATAATTTTTATTCTCCTTCCTTTTCTCCAATTAGGTCTGTGAGTTGAGACACCAGGAAGGTAGAAGCCATCTCCATCAGCCTTTGCTAGGAACCTTGCTATACCTTACTGCATTGCTCGGGGGCAAGGGAGGGATGGAGCACCAGGGGAGGATTGGCTTGCACCTTCTCTGGAGTGAGCCTCAGTGCCCTCTGCACTGTCAGGTGCTTGGGTTAATGCAACAGTTTCCCTGTCAGCCTGCATGTGTCACCACCCAATCAGTCACAAGTGTTACGGGTGTTTGCCTGGCACTTGCACGCCATGGTGGTGCAAGTTTTCCAATAAAATATGAACGGAAAACCACGCTCATCCTGAGAGTGATAAATCAACATAAAAAGGAGATGGCAATTAAGAAATGAGAGATAGGACAGATGAGGGTAACAGGCTTCAGGGATCAATAGAGCTGTTTTGTGTTTAGATTGAGGTCTTCTCTTTTACACCTTTCTTCAGTGACCCCAAATTTTCATCTTCTGACACCTTATTACTGTATTATTACTTGTTACAATAATGACAAAATGTCTCATCATTGCTGCTGCCATCAATAATAGCAGCATTTTATCAGCAGTGTTTATTAAGTTAAATTCCATGCCAACATATATCTTCCCCTCCCAACACAATTATCCATGAGCTAAGAGACGGAGAAAAACATGTCACTTCAGTGTATCTCAGTAGTTCCAATGATTTGTTTCAAATTAGGTCCCTTCAAAGAGGGTTTAAAGTTTGTATTCCTAAGATAAGCCTTTTTCCTGCTGCAGAAGCTGATTTTTGGTGACTTTGCATGTGTTCTGTCACAGTCTCTCAAGAGTCCACCAGCTTCCCAGAACGGCCAGGCCACCATCCTAAACATTTCACAACCTTTCAGTTCCCTTCTTTATCCCATCACTTAGTTTGGTTTTGGAAGCAAATATTAAACATCATTAGCAATCCTGAAATTTAAAAAAAAAAAAAAATCTCAGTAAAGATCTACTGGAAATTCCCAAATACAGATTTTGTAAATCCTGCTTTGAAGGACTACAGTGTTTTCCCATTTTTCCTGTACATTGAGAAGTGCTGTGTAACGTGCTGAAGTGGGCAGTTTATGACCCACTTACCACAGGCAAAACATGGGAGTCGGATGTTGCTTCCTAAATGCTTTCATTTGCACTAATAATAAAAGAATTCCTTACTTGATTTCTGTTTGTCCTCCTGCTTTTCGGGCGATCTGAATCAGCTCTTTCCCATATCTCTCTTCTGCTTGTGCTCTGTTAAAAGAAAAACTTATTAATTTCTCTTAGCAGTATCAGGATCAGGTTTACACAAATCTTGTAATTGCATCCAAGGTACAAAACATGAGAAATGCAACTTCTTTAATTTCTCTATCTCCTCAATCCCAGTGCTATGAGTTACCTCTAAAACATTTTGGGTGAGGTATTTCTAGAAGAAATGAGGGAAAATGAAGTCCATCTCCATGGCTTTGATTACTGTGGAGTGCTACATACAACTCCATTCCCAGAATGTTGGATTCAAGCAGAAGAAGAGGTGTACAGAAGTGTAGTGAAGGTGCTCAGAATGGAGAGCCTCTTTTGCAAAAAACCGTGAAAGATGGTGGCTGACTTGACCCATCACAATTGAAGGCTGGGAGAGAGTGAAGAGTAGGTTCTGAAGAGTCCACTTAAGAGAGGTTCTGAAGAAATGGGAGCTGGGAGTAGCAAGAAGATTTCCCACCATTAGAAACATGAGGTGCTGCTTAATCAGCTGCAGTGGAGGCAGAGGGGGAAGGAGCCTTGTTATTTGTAAGGTGAGGCTGTGACAGTTTTATGGAGGGGACATTATGATGTGATGTCTCACCTAATGGGGAACTGTAACTAGTGACTCAGGAAAGTAGTTCTGTTTCTATGTTTAAGAAATTATTTCTTTGCTGTTTACCCCTCCCCCCGTTCTAGGTGAAATTTCTATTCTCTGTTAAAAAAAAGTATTTGTACTAAATACGTGTCGTGGTTTAACCCCAGGCAGCCACAGCCACTCGCTCACTCCCCCCCGTGGGATG
>NW_010240344.1:35533-44455 GCF_000690775.1 Eurypyga helias | reverse complement strand
CAGAAGAGTAAAAGAGCAAACTTGTAGGTTGAGATAAAGACAGTTTAACTGGTAAAGCAAAAGCCGTGCACGTAAGCAAAGCAAAACAAGGAATTCATTCACCACTTCCCATGGCAGTCAGGTGTTCAACCAACCCCAGGAAACCAGGGCTCCATCACACCTAATGGCCACTTGGGAAGGCAAATGCCATCACTCCGAATGTCCTCCTTCCCTCCTTCTTCCCCCAGCTTTATTGCTGAGCATGATGCCATATGGTCTGGAATATCCCTGTGGTCAGCTGGGGTCAGCTGTCCCGCTGTGTCCCCTCCCAGCTCCTTGTGCCCCCCCAGCCTCCTCGCTGGTGGGGTGGGTGAGAAGCAGGAAAGGCCTTGGCTCTGTGTAAGGGGTAACTGCAACACCCCTGAGTTATCAACACTGTGTTCACCCCGAACCCAACCCACAGCCCCATACCAGCTGCTAGGAAGAAATTTAACTTTGTCCCAGCCAAAACCAGCACAGTATGTTATTTTTTTTCTCCTGGGTAGAAGACAGAACTGAATTTTCAGTCTTCAAGTAGCTGCTAAAAACTATGGAATGGTTAATCATAAATAATGAACAGATAGCATGGTGCTAGGATTTGGGGGGGAGGGGGGAGTAGGATTTAGTTTAGGGTACATCCAGTTGTCCAATGGGGTTTCAAAGCATTTCAAATAGTTTTGAGCCTGAAACTTGGCACCTTGGAGAAATGTACTCTGTGGTCACAAAAGGGATTTTGATGTAGGTGCAAGGCCATGCAACCCACGCTGGTTTGCTCTTACATTCACCTTCTCACTTGGCCATGCTGTGCTGTGTTTTGCCATTTGCTGAGTTCCAGCGGTTTGAGGACTGGTCTTTCAGTTTAGCAACACGACAGCTGTTGGGGTGGGTCTCTGAGAACATGCAACCACTTTTTCAACTGCTCCTCTGCATGTGATGGCTGTGAGCACCTTGCGTTGTAGCCAGCTGTGTTGGTGGCTCTGGTGCAATTTCACTGGTTTGCAACCATTTTCTGTGACCTGAGGCAGGCTTATGCTGGGGACTTCCCCCCAGCCCATGGAGGTCTGTCAGGCTGCTGGAGTAGCCGTGAGGGTCTACAGCAGCCTACAGTCGCCACAGCCCTGAGTGGAGGCTGGTCTTGGCCGCTATCCATGGCTCCCATGTGCCTAATGCTGCACGTGCGGCTAGTTAATTGCTGTCATCCTGCACTAGAACTCGGTGCATTTTAGTGGGGTGTTCCTATATCGCTGCTTTGGGATTGCTCCTAGAAGAGTGGGGTGCAAAATACAGTGACAGGCCACACAGAGGTACCACTTCATTTTCATGTTAGATGAGTGAAATTTCTTCACAACGGAAATGTATTCCAGAGACACATAATATTGCACAAGTAGAATAGATTAATTTGCTTCTGATTTTAATACAAGAAACACTTTTATTTCAGACCTTGCTTAGTGTCGGTGGCTGTACAGCAATTAGAATAATCCCAAGGCTGCAGTCCTACTTTGCTTGCTCAGTACACAGTGTATCACAGGAAAAAAGCATGGCTGGCTCTTAAACCAGTCCCAGCTCCTGCAGAAACCTTGGGTCAAATCTTCCTGAAACCTCAGGCATGGGACTGGACTAGCCCAGGGTTGCAGGAGTTGGACAGGAGGCTGACACCATCTTTTCACACCTCGGTGCTGCCTTTCATGCTTTCCGGTTCGCTTGCACACAGCTTCTAGGTTTCTGTGTAGCCATCGAGAGCTGGAACGTATTTTGTGTTTTAAATCTGGGGCTTTGTTCTGGAATACAACTGCTTTCTCCCTCCCCGACCTCTTAGGCCCTCCTCTGGACCAGGCAGGGCTATTTGTGTGCAAAAGTCATTGACGTGGGTGGAAAACTGGTAAGCGTTAGTGTAGCCAGGGCAGTTGGTTTCAGGACTCAGGGCAGCTGTTGCAGGAGTCCTTGTTGAAATGCTGGCATGAAGCCCACGATATGGGCAGCCTCGAAGGAACAGAGATTCATCCCATGCTTTGATCTCCTCTTAGGTCATTCCCATTAATTACATGACGACAAGCCGAAACAAACATCTTCCAGAAGTGAACTGGAAATAATTCCTTCTTTCTGCAACTCCGTGCCTGCTATCTGTTCTCCGTCTCCTCCTCCCCAACCTGCATGTACATGCAGAAGCACGCACACATGCATGCTCACTACCATGTTTTGGGGGTGTGCAGAATTTGTGGAAACATTTGTTCTTGCAGCTTTCAGATGTGCAAAATGACTATGCGTATGTTCTTTGTGTCAAGGCCTTTGTGACTCCACCACAAACCAGGAAGAACCTTATCCCAGGAATTGCAGAAATCACTCTGGTATGTTCTGGATAGAAACACAGGTGTATATAGCATCAGATGTGTGCTGCAGCGTAGAGCCTGCCTAAAGCCTGCAATGTAATTCTGATCTCTGTGAGTTATGAGTCACAAAGGGGCTATTTTAAACAGTTAAAGCTAAGCTACCATCGGACAGATGTGACTTCAGGACTGAGTGACATGGAGCAATAAAATACATTTCCACTGGTGGTCAAGAAAAGCAGTTCAAATAGCTTCAGATTTTGATGGGAGATTCTTTACACCCTGTGAAATAGGTTTCAGTTTGACAGCTTGCATCCCCTTGAAAGTCCCGGTGCTTGAAAAGTAGCCTTCAGAAAACTAACCTAAACCCAGAAAACTAGATGGAGACTGCATGGGAAGAAAAAGCAGGCTGTGACTGAGGAAGGCAGAGAAATAGTCATAAGGAGACAGCTCTGAGATTAATTGCTCTAGGATTAGCTGCTGAACATATAATCCGTGACTGTGTGGTCTTTCCTGCAGGACATGCATAAGCATGTAGGTGCCTGATGCTACGTATTGAAACTGCTGAAACCCAACCACTTAAAACCAGAACCAAATTTCAGGTGTTTTTTTCTAAGTCAGAAGTACCAAAATGAATGGCAAGGGAGTCAGAGCAGCTGTGTAATACGTTTCTTCTGACCCACAGAAGTGTCAGATGTTCATAGCTGTTGTTGGGGGGCTCCAAGAAGCATGTAAAGAACGGACATAATCTACAACATTGTCATTCAAAGTCTTGTAAGGTCAGCGAATGATGTGGGCTGTCTTGGGTGTCTGGGAAAGGCTTTTTGTAGTATCTTACATACCTTTGTCTGTATTTGAAAAATAGCCCATTTTTGGTAGTTGCAGGAAACTGAAACAGTGCCTGTGGCAACAGCATTTTTAAAGAGAAAGAAAAATGCTTCCTGTAAAAGGGGAAACTTGATAATGCTGCTTGTTGTGGATGTATGTGCTACAGTGTGATTCTGGACCAGTAACTACTTGAGTCTTAATGGCACTCTGGTTTTTGGATTCTTTCACCCCTCTTTTCTCTTCTCAAATCTTTGAAATTTCTATTTGTTATCTACCTTCACAAAACATGTCAAAAGCTAGGATTCAAATCACTCAGGCTCTTCTGTGTAAACTAGTACCACTACCAAATTCAGAAACAGCCTTCTATTCCTTTCCAGATGCCAAACAGGACAAAAAATGTTCACACTTCACACTTTTTTTCACTCTGATTTTCTTACCTCTGCTTGAGCAAATCCTCCACGTCTTTGCACATCCTCCTCCCATCCAACAGCCGCTGTATGAGCACCTCGTAGCCAGTGTGGAGGGTGAACTCCTTGCACTGAAGACAGAAAGACAAACAGTTGAGCTGCTTTGTGTGCACAGTTTGCAGGTTTACCATGCACCTATTGTCAGTCATATGGAGCAAATTAACTTTCTGGAAAATCCAGATGGACCTTTCAATTTGCCCAGAGCAATGGCAGCTGGTGCAGGGCTCAGGGCACAGGTATGTCTGAGGCTTCTCCAAAGTGAAAATCTGTAAAAGAATTGATTAAATGAGGTGGGGTTTTTAATACGGAAAAAGCAAGTGGGTCACAAATGTTGCTGTGCAGAAAGCAGTGCTAGCCCTCTTTTTGGGGAGTCACATTTAGCATTGTGTGGGGGACGTGTGCAGAGCAGAGGTGTACAGTAGCTCTTAAGGACAACAGCTCCCCTTCCCATGCATTTGCTAGAAAGGATGGTCAGAGTCAAGTCACTGCCACAGGACTCTCAGTATGATGGTGACCTGCTGCCTAGATGCGAGTGGAGAAGTGAGAGAATTGTGTGCTCATGTGAGGATCAATACACAGGTGGATGTTTCAATGGGAGGGCAGGGAGACAGTTTGCTGTTAGACAACACCTGGGTTCTAGTGTGCTGTTAGGTTTTCCTTTGGGATTGCTGTAACAACTCTTTCATTGGTTGAATCTGTCTCTCTCTGGTGTGAATTCAACATGACAGGTTTTTCTTTTTAAAAAAAAGATAGTAGATATACATGTGGAGAACTCAGAAATGTGGAGGTTGGATCCGCAGAAAACTCATTGTGTTTCTGAGATGCTTGCCAATGGGTGCTGCTTACCTTGCTTTTGCATTCACCACCCAGATTCCTGTGCACTACATGAGATTCGTTTGTGCCTTTGGGTATTTTTGCAGCCTGTCCTGCTCCATGACCCCACACGGCGAATGGAGGCAGCCATAGTGGTCAGCGGCTTCCAGCCAGCCACAGCAGACAGGTGAGATCACGGAGCTGGGTGGAGTTTGCTGCCCCAAATCTGGGGCTCTTATCTCCTACCAGGGCTGTGCACTCTCTGTGGCTCAGGGTCATGTTCCTCTGCTGTGGTGTAGAACTGCAGTTCCCTCCCCATCACAGAACTCCACGCGTCAGGTTTATCCCTGTCCACATTATCCATCACAGCACACCCCCACGCACCTCATACAAAAACAGCTGGGTAATAAGAAGAAAAACAGTCAGTCTTGCACTCCCTTCATCTTCTTCCCAACTCTCAGATTGCACTGCAGCCACAGTAAATCAGAATCACAGCGAAGTCGATGCCGCTGAGGAAAAGCCGAGAGCCCAGAAGGGGAAGGGCAGGAAGTTGTGAAGTGCCCAGAGTGTGGCACTGGGAGAGGATTTCTATGTTCTGCACCTGGTCCTCCCCCTGATTCCCAATGGGATCAGGGCAAACCATTTTTACTTTGAGAGCCTCAGTTAACCTCACAGTGGTCGCGTTATTGCAAACCTAGTGTGAATGTTATCTGAGCTTTGTGTTATAGCATTATGGTAAAATCACAGGCTGTGTAGCTAGGAAGAGAATGATTAAGTTCCTTCTCTCAAGCAGTTTACAGTGCTTATATAGGAACTGAATACACATTATATATCTATCCACTCTCCCCATGGCAGTTATTGTTTAATAAATGCTTTAGTTTATTGCTTTCCACCATGACTGTAAAGAAGTCAGCTGTTTAAGTTTTGGGACTCAGGAAGGATCCTATGGCCAGGAACTGTTGGACACTTGAGCTTGTGGCTTTGCTTCCTTATTGCTGGGACTGGAGAGGAATAGAGTGAGCTCTGGGAATGAATGGCAGTGGCTGGTGGCAGACTCAGTGCTGCTCACCCAGGCCCTAGGGCTTCTGCAGACATTTGCAGACCTGGGAGCAGTATTTTTTTGCTTCTTCAAGAGCTGGGATAAATTTCTGCAGACAACTTTAGAAACCTACAGATTGTAGTAACATTTCCAGCACTAGTTTCTTGACAGTAGTAATTCCTTCTTCCCTAATCGACACTGAGAAGTAGTGGGGAAAAAGGAAAGACAGTAGGATAATGGTTCACAAAAGGCACAGACAAATGGCTCTACCAGCAAAGTGCACTACAGAGCCAGGCAAGATAATAATGCAGATAAAAGAATATGGAGAGAGTGCAGTGCATCCACTGTTACCACTGTTGCAACCGCAGGAAAACTACAGGATTACATATGCTCATCTGATGCATATGATCACCCCTAAGAAAGAGGATCTCAAAACCAAAACCTCGGTCCTAGCATTTCCAAGGGCAAGTTACACACATGTATCCCACAGAGGGATCTTGCTGTGAAAATAATGAAAATAAGCACATTTGTGTAATCATAGAGGAAAGAAGGAAAGGGTCTTGATAAAACCCTGCCAATAGACTTGTCACTTTCCCCCTCTCTTTTTTTTTGGAGGACATCCCAATGGCAGAAGGTATTGCTGCTGTAAAAAACTCTCACAAATTGCTCCCTTTGCCTGGCAGAAAACACACTGCTCAGATGTTCCACAACTGACTCACAGCCCAGAAATTTTGGTTGTGTATTTCCAGATGCAATTACCTACATCCTATAGCTGTGTACACAGTTTCCATGTCCCAGGAATGCTGCCCAGAAGTAAGTGAAAATATCATATGGGTTTGTATCACCCTAGCAGTCAGGCATCCTGCCAGACACAGGAGAGGGACAAGCATACTGCGAAGACGCTCTGCTGTTTCTGTTCAACATATCTCTTTGTTTAGTAATTGCTAAAACTCACTGAGGGTCTTCCTCCTTCCTAAGTTAAGCCGCCCTGAGTAGCAGAGCAGTGCAGTCTTGGAGCTCTGCAAACAGGCTTGCATCCAGGACATGCACCAGCATTTTTACTGGCACTTATGCAAAGGGAACAGGTTAGTGCTCACCACAGATTCCGTGCTCCATCTTTTCTGCCTGCCTACTTCCCTGCTTCAATGAATTTAAAAACAAAAAGCCAGATTTTGCTTATGATAACTATAGGAATATTTTAGCCCTTTAATGCATATAGAAGGACACCTGTTTCTATGTGAATATTCCACCAGCATGTCTGTCACAGGCTACAGCAAGGAGGGAGAGGAAACGTAGCCAGGTGACAGTCCATGTTTAGACAAGTTTAAGTTACTATGGTCTGTCACCCTGCAATGTTGCTTCTTAATTTCCAACCACAATGTAGCCATGAATCATGTAGGCCTAAGTTTACTTACACAAACATTTCCCTTTCATTTCAATAGCTCTTTTTCTTCTTTCATGTGTTGTACGACTGCATCTCCTCCCAAACTCTTCTTAAACAAACCAACCTCATTTGCCCTTTCCTGAGATACTGGCTTTTCAACCCGTTGATTCCTGTGTGTTCTTAAAATACTTGCTCAAGGCTAAATAAATCCCTGTTCAACAAAAATGATGCTCTATTGCTCCAGTAGAGACTAACTGGTGTTTGTACCATGGCATTAATGCCTGCTCTCAAAGAAACACTCCTGCTATGTCACAGGATAGTATTTGCCTTCTTCCACTACCAAACCCTACCAGTGGCACCCAATTGGGCTATGATCTATTGATATACTGGCAATTTTCTCCTCTCCTGCAATTTCACTTAACAAGATCCCACTGTGTATTGGACCTTTTTGCTATTGATCTCTTACTCTCATTTTGCACTTTGAAACTTTTTCTGCTTTCTGTTACCTTAGGCTTGAAGGTTAGCAGACATCTTCTGTAAAATATTTCATTCTACCTATTGGTTTCAACAACAGTTATTTCCAGCACATTCTTCATGTCTTATGCTTGTATCTCCAATGAATATATGGAACAAAATTACTCATTAAATGTGTAAAACATGATTTGTTTATAACAGAATCTAGGTAGTTGCTTGGAAGAGGGTGATCTGAATCACCACCAGTAATTTGCCTCATTGCCAAGAAAGTGATTCCACTTAGTCAAAGCATGTGTGACTGTGGAAGAGGATTTACTCATTGTTATTTTAATAAAAAGGATTGGTTAATCTGCATTGTCTGGCAGACCTATAATATCTCATAACAAAGTGCTAGACAAGGGGATTTCAGCGGTGCAGGCAGATTCATATTGTCCTGAGATGCTTCCTTTAATACTCCACATGGTGAGGGTCTCTGCCCCGGAGCTCAGGGTTTCCCTTCTCAAGGGGAGAATCACAGCTAATGGAGAGGCAATACCTCCTGTTTACAAAAGTTGCATCTCTCCAGTGTGATGGGCAACACTGTTCCTCCAGAGAGGAGAGAAATGTGAAAGCGAGTATGTGACTAAAACCCACACATTTTATGCTCTAGTTTAACCAGAACAGTTTTTCCTAGAATACTTGAAAGGAGACGTGGAGGACTGCAAGCAGAGGCATTGACAGTAAGCACACTGGGATGTGCTATCTTCTTTCCATTTTTTTTTTTTTCCTCTGAGCCTTAATGATCCTGCTGCCTCACATGAACACTTTACTAAAGAGATAGGTGCCTTGGGACTGCCTGTCCCTCTGGCAGAAGTTTCTCCATAGGCAATCACGCAGGTAAACATCAGGAGTCAATTGTGGGAGAGACAATTCACGACTAGCTCTGGGCTGGCTTCTGCTGCCATGAGGGAGAGGCTCTGAGGATTTTGGTTTGGTAATGAAGGCTGCAAGCCGGAAGACCGATGGTGTCAGCTCCCTGCCCAGAGGATAGAAAGTTCAGTACAAAGATAGCTGGCAGCTGACATACTTTCTTCTAACCTTTCTTCTAAGGTGTGTAACCTTGTGATGAGTCTCGTCTTCAACTAGCTGAGAATCAGCCTTACAGCACATCCCTTCTCTGAGCCTTGTGTGCTAGCTGCTCAGAGGGTACTGCAAGGCTTTTTGAAGTGCAAGTACATGCTTTCTGAAGTCATGAGGGTACTATTGCAATAATGCCAAGAGTAAAATGCCATACTGGTTAGTGACGCAGGGTTTTGGTAAATAGCTATTACAATGGAGTGCACTAAAGCAAAGATAACCAGGCTTGTGTGCAAAGTGCTGGCTAAACTGTACGGCCTTGCATGTCCAACTACTAATATTCAGTAAGTGACATGAAATGATCAACTCATGGCGGTTGTGCTGTAGGAACTGTGGGCTCTCCTCTTGCGGCTGGTTTTCTTGGGGCATTTCTAACACCGTACTGGGACCTGGCTTGCCCACTTGGAAATTTTTTAGGGGTAGTTGCATACCGCAGTTCATGCTTCTACCTGCTCCTCT
>NW_010240344.1:1898-35502 GCF_000690775.1 Eurypyga helias | reverse complement strand
GTTCAGCAGCAGTGTCGCATCTCAGCTGCTCTGCAGTTGGGTGTCCTGTTTGCTAAGTGCCCCTGCAGCTCCCCCTCATTGCTGCATTGCTCTGGGGAGCTGCAGTTCTGGCTGTCAGCAAAAAAGGCCTTTTCCCCAGCACCTCCAGCCACAAAGCTGGCTGACTTGCTTTTGGTAAGGAACTACGTCCTGCGTGTTACGCAGGGAGAGTAACCCCCAGGACAGTGTGGCAACAGCACTACCCTGACCGGGAAGAAGGGCTGGAAAAGAAATACCTGCACAGCAGGCACCGGGTGCCTTGCGTGGTGCATGGCTGGATACTGCTCAGCTACCAGTGATAAAGACAGTATCGAAACCTGTACATTAACCGGTTGCACACCTAAGGAAGGCTTGACTGCAGGCGGTACTGGTACAGGCACTGACAGTTACAGCATAGTATCAGGTATTCTTTTAGCCTAACTATCCTTCATTTAGGGATTATTTGAAATGTATTCTCTGCAGATACTTAAAAAAAAAACCAACCACAACACTTTCTCTTGAGTTTGAAAACCTTTAGCGATAAAAGGGCATTCTTGTCTTTGTTCTTAATGGTAGTTTTCTAAGGCTTTTATCACAAGTATTATCAAATGGGTTTTGGACTGAAAATTAAAAATGTTGCTAAATCAGCTAAAGTGTTCACACAGATTTTCAAAAGAGAAAAAAAAAAAAAACCTGGACTTGTTATGAGTATCCTGGAGTCTTTCTAAAATCAAACTTTTGATGCATCATAGCTTATCTTGTTTAGTCAAGGTAAGCTCCCAAGTATTTTAGTAAAACAAAAACTTAAGGCTCATTTTTCTACTGCTGTGAGGAGGAAGTTTAGAGAGAACAGGAGACAGCAAGTTTTGAACAAGCATCATTCTGCCAGTATCTCTTCCAACTGTCAGAAAGAAATCCTTCCTATCCACAGTTGCATCACACATGATACCTCAGTCCTGGATTGAAAGTAAGTCATCCTGAGTTGTAACAATTAATTATAGCATTGTGTCATACCACTGTGTACTGCCACTGCTTAAAACTAGTGTTTCTAGATCTTGATCTCTTGGTCTGCTAGCCTCCTTGTCAAGTGCTCTGTCAAGGGCCTAGCATTCGCTGTAGGTGAGCGGCAAACAGATTTAATAGCCAACAGTCACACATGATATATAATCTTACATTTGACTGGCCTGGATATTTTCTATCCTGCCATGGTCTTTCACTGTATTGAATCACTTGCTTTATGTTTCAGGGGTCTCCCCATGTCATTGTGCCCTGCCCTCCCCCTCCCCTCCCTCACGGGACACTTTAAAATTTACTAGAATTTCTAGGAATATACTCACATGATACCAAGTGTTTCAGGAAGTTTACTGCTCTTTTTCTGCACCACTCAAGCAATGCTGAAATAAATAGTGAAATAAAGTGGGATAGCAACAAACACCACTAATTTGTGTATTCGATGCCCAAGTGACTGTTAAATTCCCGTTCCAGCTCAGCTGCGATACTGAGGAGAGATGTCTGGGTCTTACATGGCGCTGCTGTGCTAAGAAGCGGTTAGATATTGCTTCCCCTTACATGAGATGCTTTCCTAGTTCTGCTCTACACCAGTGACACACGAGAGCACCTTTTTTTAAAAAAAAAAAACTAGGTTCTTAGCCCGACCCTCTGCTGCCTTGTCCTGGAAGTGTGTTAGCAGCTGAAAACCTAGCCATGCAACCCTAGGTGAGAGCACGTAAGTGGGGCAAGGTTGTCAGTGTCCAGAACAGAAAGGCATTGCACCAGAAGCCTCTAACCAAAACCAGCTCCTCTGACCAATGCTTGGTGTGATAGGAGTCCTTTTCTGTACGTTTTCATGTGATAACAAACTGGGTGTTGAGTTTAAAAGCATACGTCCGCGCTGCATACTGCTGTACTGTGTAAGAGCTCCTTTTTCTTACTGGCTGGAACTGGTTGGAATGGACAGGAATCTGATGGTTGCTCATCCTTTGCAGGATCAAACTGACTACTGAAATTATGTGAACTCAAAAAAAAGCACTTCTTAAAAAGTACATGATTTTTCCAGATAAGCAGAAAAAAGCAAGGGAAGAGTAGGGAGGCTGGAGCTAGCTGTATAATGTTTCTGTCATTTCTTGTAAATTCACTCTCTGCACATAAGGAACATAAATGTTTGTTAAGGATGCAGGTGGTTATCTTGGGACTGTTTTGTGATAATTTCAGGAGTTGTCTTGGATATTTTCAACATGAGGCTTACATGAGGTTTTTTCCACTTGAGGTCGCTTAAATCTGCGATGCAGTACTTGTCATGGGGAGCAAGCAGTATTTATTGCCAGACATAGCATAGATGTAAACCTTGAATGGGACCTTCAAAAATCAGAAGGAAAAATCCATTGCATCCATGGCATTCCAATTGCTGAGCTGCTAGATTGCCGTCGCAGGCTTCCCCCTGTAAGGGGGTAGGCTAGAGAGCTTCAGATGAAAGCAGAGATTCTCATCTGACTCCAATTCTGCAGCAGCTAGGATATTCAGAAATAAATTGAAATTGAGATTTCACAAACTTCACGGTAGCCTTGCAAAATTGGTGACATTGCACAAACCAGCAGTTTCCCAGTGGTCTTTTGGTCTCTATGATATTGTGGGTTTTCTCTGAGAAGGAAATGATTGGTTTAAAGTTCTGCTGATGAGCGGAATTTGCTCCTCAGCTTCCTGAACCCTCGTTCTCCTCACTGGCTTCCTGGACTGCTCATGTGTTATGCATTAGGCATTCTTACAGTCACAGCAGGCTGTTCGGCTCTCTTCGGGTTTTAATCACCCCATGATTTGCATAGCGACAAAGGGAGGGCTGCACAAAAGCCACCCTAACTTTTGCAGGTGGTTTGTTGGCTGACAAACTAATGGCACACAGGGAACAGACTTGCAAAGCCTCAATTCCCATCTAATAATAGAACTCTGCTTGTGCTTATTACCTCCATTTTAGCTTCTCTTCTTAATATTTTAATTAAATAATGTTCTGAGAACGCACAACTTTCATAGGGAAGAAACACTGTAGCTTAATCTTTGCTGTCTTTGGAAGAGTGCAGGTTTTTATGGTGGGTTTGTTTTGTTCTGGTTTTATTTGCATGGCAATGGTTTTACACCTTACAACATGATTGATCATAAATTCAGTCCTCCAAACTTTAGCCAGAGGATTGGAGAATGTGACGGCAATCTCTGAACTTTCAGCTTCTTTCAAATGTTACATGGAAGGAGCTTTGCCTTTTGGGAGGCAGAAATCGAGCTTCAGGGACATGCCATGGTATCACCACCTTTCAGCTGCCCTTCTGCCCATCCCTCACAATGCTTCAGTTCAGGAACCTTCTGCAAAGTCAGGAAATGGAAACTTTGTGCCATCCTTTTTCACAAGAACTCCTTCTTTGTACTGAGTAGAAGAACATCTCATTTTTGAGATGCTGTCATTTGCTTTATTCCAAGTGTCTTGTATTGTAAAGCAGCCAGGGAAAACAGTGCACCCCCTCTTAAATTGCATACATTCTACCTGATTGAGATCAGGCTTTTATTTGCCCATTTCCACTAGTTTTCACTGACTTCAGCCTTACCCTGAGGTTCCTGCAGGTGGGGTCTCAGGATGTTTCTGACCACCTTCAGGAGGTGGCATGCTCCTACTGCACAGCAGTTCAGACCCCTGATGCTTCTGTGCTAGGAAAAGGTTAAAGGGGCCGGCAGCCACATGTGCATCACAAGAAGTGTGACAAGAAGCTAGGAATCTACTCAGGAAATTCGGATATAACAAACTGCTAGAACAAATCTGTGACAGGGATAGTGAGAAATAGGACAGGAGGAAGCAAAATCTCTCCCTAGTTTTAAATCATAGCTTGATGTGGCAATATGACACAGGTTTGAGATGGCAGCATCCCTTCATATTTTCTCCATGTGGTGACTTCAGGCAACAGCTACATCCATAAAGGGAGGTGGCTTCTTTCTGGGAGCCAACAGAAGCCTGATGTGAACATTTGCACTTGCCTTTCATAAGACACAGCACTGTTTTGCCAGGGTGCCTTCCGGAGTCCAATAGGTAAATGTGTCAATGGTGAAATCAGGTGTCGCTTCAGCCTCTTATTGAATAATAACTACACGAGAGAAACTAGAATTAAAATAAGGAGAAATAGAATCTTAACAGTAGATGATACTTCTGTTTTATACAAAATAATGGTCAGAGTTTATTTTTGTTTCTATTCTTCTTTAGTTAATCCGCTTTCAGATCTCTTCTCTTTCACAAGAGAGCTCCTTTCATCCTGCAAACACCATGGGCTCAGTCCCAGACCACTCTTAAGTGGAGAAGCGTGAAACAATCCTGACTTGCTCAGGGTAGAGGTAATTGTTCAGAAGATCATATAGAGCCACTGGAAACCAGCCCTGCTTAGGTGGTACGTTCATTCATTTAAAAAAAAGTGTCTTTCTCCTCCTTGTCTTATCAAACTTGGAATACTTCCCTGTTAGTCCTGAAAAAGGCACTAAACACAACATAACACTGCACCCATGCTCTGTGCTTCCCCTGCAAGATGAAACAGACATTTTGTTGGTGGTCCCTCCAGGCATGTAGGGAAGGGTAGAGCTTCAGGAAATCTTCACAGAGTCTTGCTGTACAAGGAGAATGAATTAAAGCTTCATTTCTTAGTGAGGATTATTCCAATAGCTACATATTACTATTTCCATTTTATAAGAGGTCTTCACCACCAAAGCAATAATTTTCAACATATCCTGTTACTCAATATGATGCAACATATTCTTACACTCCCTTAGTATGCTTTATCACGAAGTTCTGGGGAATTGTGCAATCCAACAGAAGAAAATCAGCTTTAGGCTTTTAGAAATTCATAAAAGGGAGGGTTTCTTTTAATTAAAGTCAAGCAGTTTGTACAGTTGGGACAGCCATCCCAGTATTACTTTTCCTTCTGGGAGGCATTTCTCTATGTTCATCCCCTACGTGCATAAATGTCTCTCCTGCCTTATATAAAAATAATAAAAAATGGATTAATTTGGGTTTTTTTAGGAATTGCTGAACCAACAAGGTGTTTAGCTGGGTGTGCTCCCTTTCTGCTGCAAGCTCCTAAGGTACAGGAATAGGGTATAGGGCAAGATCTACGTAAGTGGGTGCACGCAAAGCAGCTTAGCTACTTTTGAACCCTTTGAGCCGTTAGAACCGTTGCATCAGCCCGACTGTCACACACAGGGTGTCCATTCACTCAAAACTGCCTTGGCTTTTAACCAGCAAGAATGAAGGTTTTGTTCTGCTTACAAAGAGCCTCAGCATTATCTGCCTTAGGAGTGCTTTATGTTCTCATGAGCTTCTCTCATACAAAATGAACCACTTTTGAAAGAGTGATGTTGCCCTGCAAATTCATGTCAGATTTTAAAAGTCCACATTTCACCTCTTGACAACAGCAGCAAGAGAAAACAACACAAAAAGAGGCATTCACATTGATGTGAAGAAGAAACTTGCTCTGAATCAGGCAGATCTGATTGAGACATCCCACTGCCTGAGCCAGCACACTATCCACCATCTGCTGTCTATACAGAGATGAAGAATTTTAATTTAAACTCTCCTTTCTCCAGCTATTTTACTTTACTTTACTCCAGGCTGCAGGTAGGGTAGGCTGTGGGCAATGAAAGCTCCAGTTCCTGTTCCAGACTACATTTCCCCCTACGGTGCTCCCAGCACCCCAGAGGGCTGGTGTTTATGAGTCTGGTCTCCTCCTCTTTGGTTAGACAGTTCACCGTAAACCCCTGTCTCCAGAGGAAGCCTTCACCTGATACGAACTTTTTTCACCAAAACCCAGCTTTATCTTCCACAACAGCTCCCCTACTTCCAGTAAAACTGTTTTCCCACAAAAAATGTTTTGTCGAATCAATTCCTAACCAAATATGAGGCCAGGGTCTTTCAATGGCACCTGCCTCGTTCCTTCTGGTGCTCCTGGGGATTTCCATCCTACTGAGCAGCAGCCCCCAGGGCTGTTTGTCAGCTCTGACTTGTTAATAACCCCTCAGTAATTACCACTCCTATTGCAAATAGGATGAAGCTAGGAGACTCAGACCTCAGTGTTGTTGACCTCCTGTTTTCTTTCTACCTTTGTCCCCACCCTTTATTATTCATTCTTCTTTCCTTTTAGGAATTAATTAGGCCTGGACAAATTGAAAGCAGCAGCAAATAGCATCTTGGTTTGTAAAGCTGTTATTTTAAAGAAAGAAAAAAGGTTATGTTTATTTATTGGCTCTGAATGAAACAACAGAAGCTGGTATCTCTAAGTCAGCTGGAGCAGATCCCTTTGCTGGTCAGTTCTCATTTAATTCTCTGAGAGTAAATAACTGCTTCTTTTCATTTCAAGCAAAAATGAAGTTGCACTGAGAGTGTTTTACCAAGAGATAGGCAACTTTCCAATTCCTCAGTCTTGTTCAGTGACATTTTTCCACCACTTTGAAGAAGTACTAAACTCCATTTATAGTAAGGGAGAAATTCTTTGGGGAACTGAAAAGCTGCTGGGATCTAGATGCGTATTTTCAACATTTTTTTTCCTTACCCTTGACACCCTGAACATCACAGTGATGCCTGTGCAGAGCCGTGCACCCCACCCTCACTTCATCTCGGCCTCAAACAACACAGTGAACTTCGTATGTATTGAACTGTGGCTGCTGAGAAAAGTTTTATTACAAAACCTAGATTAAACAGGAGATAAAACCAGTGTTTTCTGTGCCATCTGCCAGCAAGAATATACCTTGCTGCAGTATGGCATGAAAACAAAATTTAAAAAAAAAAGTCTTGTCTTTTTGAGGTAAAAGGTGCTCAAGACTAACAAAAATAAATAAATAAATAAATAGAAACAGCCTGTTTATGAAGCAGTCTAATTTGCCTTCCATACAAGTTCAGTGAGCATAACCGGATTGAAATTCAGCCTTCCACTGTGCCTGCAAAGCAACACAAGGTCAGTGTCTTCAGTCAGTGACTACAAACTCTGAAGAAAGAGAAGCGGCGCAGCTCTACGCTGCTGCATTGCGGGCATGCAAGTCCTGTGGAAGGAAAGGGATGGGTCATGAATCACCCAGTCCTGCAAGGAAAAAAATATGTTGAAATGGGATTCAAGGGGAGAGTCTGAAATCCACCCTGGAGAATCTGTCGTGGGAGGAGAGGCTGAGAGCTGGGATTGCTCAGCCTGCAGAAGAGATGGCTCAATGTGCATAAACGCCTGGTGGGAGGGAGTAGGGGAGACAGAGCCAGGACTTCTCAGTGGTACCCGGTGACATGGCAAGAGGCAGTGGGCACAAATTTAAATACAAGAAGTCCTGTTTAAGCATAAGAAGGTTTGTTTGCTGCGAGGGTGGTGAGACACTGCAACAGCTTGCCCAGAGAGGCTGTGGTGTCCCCATCCTTGAGTTATTCAAAACATGGTGCGTGGCAAGCTGCTGTAGCTGGCCCTGTGCCCATCAGGGTGTTGGCTGGGCCATCTCCAGAGGCCCCTTCCAACCTCAGCTATTCTGTGACTGTTATCAGAACACGCAAACCAAAGGACACCCTCTTTGATCTTTGTGTGAAGTGCTGTTACAGATTCACAGGATCCATTTCAAGCCGTGTGCGACAACTACTCGTTTTAACTCTAGGCAGTGTTCATTAGACGTGTCAGTGTACATGCACATGAAAAGAGAGTTGATGACTCACCTATTCCATATTTAAAATGCATATATGGCACAGTTAAAGCTGGCCTACATAAAAATCCTTCGTTTCCCTGAGCCCTGGGAAAGCTTTTGCAGAGCAACACAGATCAAAACAAACCAAATACAGCTATGTAAAAATATTAACAAAATTGTCACAGTGACTTCATCGATCAACCTATTTAAGCAGTCAAAACTCCCAGATAAGGCACTCAGTTGCAGCATGGTCATCAGAAAATTTTAATAAAATGTAATTACTTAACTATTTAATTATTTCAGTCATTGACCTAAAATGAGCTTTCCATAAACTCTTTAATCTACCTGGTCTGGAAAGCCTTCTGTGGCCTTAGGACCCCCAGTGTATTTAAGCTTCCCGCAGATATTCTTCCTCCTCACAGGGAAGATGCTCAGCCTGATGTGCCACATGCAGGCCAGAACTGAGCATATAACCAGAAGTTGCAAAGATGAAGTCCTAGCCCTGCAATTTGAGCTCATCACCAAGGAAATGATCCACCCCAAGTACACTCTACTTGGTTCCTCACATCCTCCTATTTCAGGTGCTATTTTAGGAATACAGAAGGTGGAAGTAGCCACTGACGTGTTTGCCTTGCTATCGATATCTATGCTGGGAGCGTTGGTTCATTTGAGCTTCATTTTAACTGCTGTGCTCTGAAGTCATTAGTGAAGCACCAGTGTTTCCACAGCCACAACAACTATTCAGGTTTTCTACTTGTGATTTCCTGTGGTTTCAATGACTGTCATGAGATTGCACCCTCCTTCATGGGGGCTTCTCATTGCCCCAGTCAGCTAAGCGTCACTCCCGCCCAGATCGACATGGGGACCGTAGGAAGAAATCACATAGTAAAAGAAGAATAGAGCAGCCTCTTCCATGGGGACATGTTGACCTCACAACAAACACGGGTATCTGCTGGGCAATCGGTTCAACTTTTCCAAGTTGGCTGGCCCGTTATTCCCCCTTTCCACACACATCCACCAGTGATGACTTGCCTGGGGTGTAAGCAGTGCCACAGCCACACATCTGCCAGTAGTCACACTTTCTGGAGTCCAGAGAGATGCAGTACAACACCAGAGCCTGGCTGGTCTGTGGGCCAGTGTGCAGCGGGGGGATTTATTTTAATCTGCCTTGTGTCCGTAGATGGAGATACAACTGGTGCAATCCATTTCCACTGAAACTTGGTAGGAACCACTTGCAAAGCTGAGATGCCAGCACAAAAGGTTTGGCAGCCACGTTTTTCCCTGCCCCAGCCATCCCTCCAGCGCAGGGTCTGGCAGGAGCCCTTGCCAGCGCCGCTTCCTCCCTCCTGACAAACCTGCCCTGTCTCACTTCCTCCTCACAGACCTGCTTCAAAACAAGGGGCCCAGCAAAACTTAACCTCTACAGCCAGGAAATGATGCCAGTAAGCAACCTACCTTTTGGCCAGAAATAGCTGCATTTCACGAGGTTGCAACTGGAGTGTTGAGCAGCATGTTGGAGAAAAGGCAATGACAAGAATTTCAGAGGAAAAGCAAATGATGAGTGCAAGATCATAGAATGAGACTGGGAAAGAGGCTCAGTATTTGTGACAGAAGGGGAAAGATTTTCTTGAATAGTGGTGGGGTTTTTTGTAACAAAAAAAATGTTGCTCAAATCTATGCCTGTTAACATGAAACTTAGCTGGTATCGCAGACATACTCCCCATTAACGTGGGGATTTACCTACCTGTCTAACAGGATGCTAGAGAAGACAGGTAACACCTGTCACGTTTGTATAGCAGCCTGGCAGAATATTAATCCACTAGCAACTGCTCTGCACTGGCTATCAAAACCGATTTGTATTTTCATTTCATTTCACCTTCATTTTCCAAAAAATATTATCAGAGGATAGAAAACTTCTGCTAAGAAGCACTTTTTAGTGAAGGCTATGAAAAATTTTGCCTTAAACCATTAGAGAGTATGTGGAGGATATAAAACTTACAATTAAAAATATACTAGTTTTAGCCCAGGCCATGATACAAAGAAAATAATTTTTAAAAAACCCAACCCAGTGCAAGTGTGAAACTTTCCGTATAGTACTATCACTGCTATTTAATAGGGGGAAAGTGTAGTTAAAACTTACACCTGTTATGAGGACCAATTTGCACTTTCATGAAAGGCAGCACACCCTGTTCTTACAAAGTTTGAAGAACTTTTGGAAGAATGAATGGTGCTCTTTCTCTGCTAGTTGGGGAAGATCTCCTGCTTTCAGGGTTTCTTTACGTATTTTACCTTGCTACAGGAGCTAAAGAAATTTCTGCCTGTCCAAAAGTTTACTGATGGTGAGAGCAGGGAGTTGTTGCTTAGGTTATGCCTCATCAGGGTGAATTACAGGGAGGGGCTGCAGCCATGTCCTGCAGCCATTTCTTAGAGATCAGGGATCCGTGCTGAGTGATCCACTATGGTGCAAATATACTCTGTGTTTTTTAATCATAAAGATATAGTACAAATTGAATAAAGGAGTAAATTGCTCACTGAGGTAAAACGTATGGATACATTTCCCTCTCACTAATGGGCATAACGTTATAAACCTTATAAATGCAAAAATAATTGCTGACCTTGTGATTTGGGGGACAAGCCGTAAGCTTTTGCCACATTGTGCAATATCCTGTATGTTTTTATTTTAAAAGACTTACTATTGCATAGCTAAAGCTGCCATCCTGCAACCGGATATATTTCTGCCCTGTTAATCAAGCTCAACGATACAATGTTTCCAGCCAAACAATATTAAAAACAACGATGCTTTCCTTTAAGGAAGGTGTTAGCTTCAAAGCTAAGCAAGGATTATAGTCGTGTTAATGTGACTAAGCACAGGAGGGAAGTTTAGGGAAGAAGAGCCACAAAGAACTGGCCTGGCCAGATTCTCAGCAGACGTTCATCCCCTAAACCCCACTCCAGTCCCTGGAGTAGACCTGATCCATTCTCACCAAAGACCAAGACCTTGTAAAGTAAATGTACCGAATGTAGCAGTTCTAGAGTCAGCTGCCAGGGTAGCACTGGTTTGCAGTTGTGTCCTAGCCTATGCGCTGAGTATGCAGTTAGTAGCTGTGTAAGAGGAGAATCTCGTATAGGTGTGGTCGGGCACAGTTAGGCTTAACATCAAAATTAACTTTTGTGTTTCCTCTTCACTTTCTTTGTTTTAAACTGTTCAAATCTAGTACTGGAGTGGGGGCGGGGAGGGTTTCCGGGAAGTGCTGAGAGGAAGGTGGTTCCCTGAAATGTGTTCTTGCATCTGTCCATCCATTTCTTACCAAGAGAGGGTTCACCCTGAAGGGCGGGTGGACAGAAAGAAAGCAGAGGCAGCAAATACACCCTGAAGGGGCTGTTCTACTTGGCCTGATAGGAAAATAGCAGGAAGAATTAATATGCCTTCATGTCTGTCTTTAAGTCAATCCTAGATGCTGGAAAAACGATTGCCCAGACAAGAGGCGACCACATAACATCCTGTTTACCCAACTTTGCAACGTTAGGGGTTTGTTGGGTTGTTCTTTTCCTTAAAAGCTCTTACTCCAGAAGCAGTTGCAAGAGAACCTCAGATTACCCTTGAGAGAGAAACAACTAGGGTCAACTTTCAACCTTGTGACTTCAGAGAAAGAGCTTAAAAACAAGACACCAAAAGATTCTTCAGCCAAAAGTCAAATAAGAAGAATGGAGCTTATCTACTTCCCTTAGTATTTGCTGTTTTAAGCCAGTTGTGTTCGGGCTTAGTTCTGCAGAGTCACTGCTGGTTTTTTCTACCTGTGCTGCTGTGTGAGCCCGGGCACCCACCCGCCGCAGGCATGCCCTTCTGCACCTAGGAGCCGGCATGGACTCTCTAGGTGGGTGAGCAATAGCATTTCGCATGCAGCCGGCTGGCTTTGCTCTGCAAGCAAACGTGAGAGAATTCAGACTGTAATTAGCAACGGTTCACCTGCCCAGGGGAGCCACTCCTAAAACTGTGGACACTGACTGCAAACAAGTGCTCTAAGGACCATGAGACAGACAAACCCGTGCCCCTTTCAAAAACAGTTTCTGGACCTAGCACAGGAACTGGGAATGTAAACTGTTTTATATGGATTGGATATATACTTTACAGTGTATTCTTCGGCCTAGGATCAGACACACTGACAAACAGCACGGTTTTGCTCAAAGTTGCTTTTTTACTCAACTGAATTTAGAACATGGCACAGGATTAAATTGGTTTTAAACTATATATAGAATTAAGCTGTATTTTAAAAGATTTTTAAATACAGACATATTGAATATAGGAAACACATGGGAAATGCTCACTTACCCAAAACGCATCTTTAAACTGCAGCTGTGTCATTATTATCGCTCTGTGGAGGGGGAAGAATCCTCCAGCAAGTTAGTTCTCGGATGAGAGTAGCAGCAGCTACAGGACTGAGCTCTGCTGCTGTAGCCCAGGCAGAGCAGGAAGCGAAGCACATCCACAGACCTGTCTCTTCTGAAGTCAAGCTGGTGAAAAATAGCATTGGGTAGTTTCAGGCAGCTCAGCGTAATGACCTGTGGTTGTGAAGGGACAGAGGGGAAGAAAGGTCTTGCTCACACACGGAGACATACACGTACTCAGCACCCTAACCCCAAACCTGTTTCTCTTCTGGTAAACAGTTAATATTGAAATGAGGAAGCAAGGCGATGTCAAATGATGTCAGGCTGCCCCTTGCTGTGTGTGCATGTGAGTGGCTGGCAAATTAAGAAAAAAAAAAGCAAAGAGGAAAAAAAAAAAAGGGAAAAAAGAGGAAAAAAATAAAAAGAAGTAAAATTTAGTTATACAAGTTGATCAGCTACAGGAGGAGGGAGAGCAATTAAAATGCACAGGAAACCAGCACAATACAAAGAGATAAGCCGTGGAGGAAATTAGAGTCAAACTATCACACAGCGCTGTGGTCTTACAAAGACGCAGAAGAAATACATGGGCCACATTTCCCCAGTACCTTCTGGGGCTGGCGGAGGCCCATGTATTTGCACATGGGAAGCGTAGCTCTAGGTTGCATTTTGCAGCTGAAAAGGCTTTTCAAGACTCTGGTTAAATTAAGAACACTGTGAAGTGTGCAGGTGTCTCCATGCTTTTAGATACCTATGTGGCTATACTGAGAGAATTTCTGATTTGCATGCCCTCATGTAAATGTTTACATGAGTAAGCCAGACATGAAATTTAGAAGTAAAATCCAAACTCTTGAAAAAACGTGGGATAAGAGAGCTAAGAGTTTATTAGCACCAGGAGCTGAAGTGAAGCTTCACAGACATCTGAACCGGCAGCGTGCCCAGCACCACCCCCAGCACGCGGCTGGCATCACGCACTTCAGCCAGTTAAATAAGTTAAATAAGCTAACTCATCTGTTACCAATGCAGCTGCAAGTAATTGGTAATAAGGTAATCTGTCTAACGCTTCCATGAAACCCTCTTCAAAATACCTGTCCTACAGGTGAAGTTGCCTCTGCCCCCTTAGGATGTTCAAAGGGCTCTTAAATATGTGTTTTTAAATATGTGTTTTTAAATACTCGCTGGCGTTTTCAGAGTGTAGGGGGAAAAAAGACAAGAAAAGAATTCCTGCAGTGGTTGCCTATGCAAAAATGTGTCCTTCCACACCAAGAACACTTAGTTATAACTCAACAACGTTCCTCCTGATGCCGGGGTGTTGGTTTTTTCTTACTGTCCCTGCAGCACCAGCCGCACAGGCAGATCATTGAGTGGTGAGGAAGTCCTGCAACTTCACGGAGCTGCAGCGGGGCACAGAGATCTGCTAGGAGATGTGTAGCAGTTGGTGGCGAGAGTTATCAGGGTCACACCGTCAGCAATTTGGGGCTGGTATTTTGGAGAATTGGCAAGTTTCCTTCCTGGTGGTCTGAGGAAGACAGGGAATGTGCAGAGACTTCGAAAGGGAAAATGAAGTGCAAGCAAAGGAGGGCAAAAGAGGGAGTTTGCAGGGCCAGGGGTATGAAACTGCTTTGGTTGTCTCAGCAGCAGGAAGAAAGCATCATCGCATGAGAGGGGGAGAAGGAGAAAGGCGAGGTTTCACTCGCAGAGGGTGCTGGGGAGGAATGAGTGGAAGCTTTCTTCCACAAGGGAAAATTCCCTGAAAAACTGTATTTTGAGGGCATGGGCACTAGGCATCATACTTGATCCGTTAGCCAAAAAAAAGTTATCTTTTTAAGAATGTTTTATCTCAGTCTTTCTAAAACTGTTTCCTCTTACTATTTCCAAATTACAACTTTGCTTTCAAAGGGATAGCTTGGCTGTTGTCGGGATTCATAACAATGCATCAAGTGCATTTTGGTCTTCTAAAATGGTACTTTCTCTTTACTTCTGGTTCGGCTTCCAACCAGGAAGCCAATTACGTGATCGAATCTCACACTGAGCAACGTGCCTGTATCTGTCCCAGCCAACAGTACTGGTGTAGCACAGGCCGTGGCTGAGTTCAAGCAAACAGGCAGAGGATTGTTTTCCTTGCCTCCCATAAGCCAAAGCACCAAAGAGTACCTCAATACCTTGCAGTGGGCATCTAGTAAATTTATATTGAGCTGGTCTGCTCCGACTGCTGGTCTGTAGGATGCAATGACTTGTTGTAAGCTTGTATCATTTAGCAGAGCCTGAAACAGAACCTAGAAATAGCAGTTCCCAATAGCTCTCCTACTTAAAAGACACACCAGCCTCCTGACCACTCCAGAAACTCATCTTTGTCCCTTTCCCAAGCAAACGTATCAGAGGAGTCTTGCAAGTCTTTCAGAAAACTCTCATGGGGAACGCTGCAGTAGGAGAAGAAACCTTCATAAAGCCATCCTCTAAACGGGAACAGGATAACATGGCTTCCAGTTATTAGCAGATGCTGCATCTTGTGATTGACTTAATATTTTGATGTGAGTGGCCTGAGTGACAATACCGAAATACCAAAGTGGCAATAACAAGCCTTAAGTGGAGCATTTCCCTGAGAGCCACTGCAGCTTCCTTCCCACCCCTGCTGTGAAAGGTTAAAAATCACCTATCTGTTTTATCTGTTTGATAAGGCCAAGAAACAGTCTCCAGGCCAGAGTATTGGGGTTTTCTTTCAGTAATTAAAATTGGTTGGCAACAGAATGTACCATTTTAATTTGTTCTGTAGTGGAAAGTGATGAAAGTCTGATTATTTTTAAAAAGTTCATATTAAAAAACCCTCTAATTTTGGTATGCATCAGAATGGAAGTTTCATTTGGGTTTTGCTAAGTATATACTGCTTTCAGCAAAGCTTTTTATTATGGATTTGGGCAGCAGGTTTGGACCTGACAGTACTTAAAATATGAAAATAGCATCTACAAACAGGGCTGTGCTCATCCAGACCTTCAAGCAAGACATTCCTCACAGTTAATGTTTCTGATTTTGGGTAGTCTGGTGGAGCAGACAGCAAACCGTTTAGTCTACAGAGAACCAGGATGTGGGAGTCTATGAAAAGTATTCAGGCAGTATATAAAGAGATGCTGAATACTCAGACAATGCACGTATTCAGCCGGTTGTATTTTTCAAAGCTCCACAGGTATATTGTGGTCCCCTGGAATCATTGTGAAATGAAAATGGAGAATAGAAGGCACTTCTGCAGTCCTTCAAAGCCTGTAACAATTACATCTAAGACATTTGGCTTCACGATTGCTGTCATACAGTCATGTTCAAAATTAAAACAGTTCAGCCCCTGGTGTCTTACTGAGTCCTAAAGCCTAGAGACACCATCAGCAAAGAAACCACTCCCCGAGGAAAGCCACAGCTAAAATACACAAGCACTTTAGCTGGTTAGCTGCGCCGGCCGGTTCTATTTCCATACAAATGGCCATCCAAATTGCAGTGCGAGAAATGTTAGGGGCTTTCAAATTATCCACAATCGTGCCAATTTAAATTTTTTTAAATCACCTTGCCTTCAGTGAAGAGCCAGTCTCTGTTCCCATGGAAACAGAAATGGCAGGCTCTGAGCATCTGCCTTGATTTGTTACAATTCCTCTGAAGCCATCTATGGCTGCTGGCTGAAAGATGATTCAATATGCTCGAGAGCCTACAACATCAGCCCTGTTCAGCTCTGAAACACGCTCCCTATGCTTCTTTTAGACAGAGCTCTTTGAACATCCTTCCAGAAGGATGTTTCACAGTGCAAGGCAGTCCTGCTGGCATTTTGCTGCAGTGAAACGGACAACTAACATGAAGATTAATTGCATATTCTGCATTCTTAACCAGTATCTAGCATGTGATGGCAGTTTCCAGGGATGCCTTCACTGAAAGGCGAAGATGTTTCACCCAAGAGAACGATAATTATGAAGCACATGAATGGGTTTCCTCTAAAATTAACATTATGATATTCTGTATTTCCTTAAATTATTGTTCGTATCACACAACACGGGATCTTTTTGTGCATGGTCCGTGTTTAACCATGGTTAGCTACCATCCTTACCCCTGAAAGTGTTTCAAAGACCAAAAAAGGAGAGGAGAGAGTTTGGGAAAGTGCGGTGTCACAGGAGGCTGGATCAACATGAACAATATCTGGAAGTTCTTTGGAGACGGGTTATAACCACTTTGTGAAAGAGAAAATGGAAAGATTTGGGTTCTCTCTCCCCTTCTTGTCACAACTTTGGGTACCTGCAGTAAAATGCTTTTTTATTTCTCTGACATCTTTTTTATGTTTTTCCAACACACTTGCTTTCTCCATGCCATTAATTCAAAGGAAATCACTATTCATATGCAAGTTTTGCATATTCATTAGCCAAGGAAGCAATGCTTGCAGTGCTGAAGAGGTTTCCACCTCTCAGCAAGGACTCTCTGAATACTGCAGTTCTGGAAAGAAAGCAGGCTTCAAGTTCACAGAAACATTAGACCGAATTAGACAGTTTAGGATATGCTTTGCAAAAAAATCATCTTACTTGACTGAGGCTACAGGGGGGTATGCACAAGGGCAACAGCTGTTAGGGCTGGCATGTGCAAAGACGCTGCTATCTTTTGTGAAAAATCATGGCCTTTTTAGCTGCTCTCAAACCACTGGACCTTTGTCCAAAATACATCATGTCCAGCAGGTCTGTCTGTGCGCAAAACGTCCCTTCTGTAGTAATACAGTGAATGCTTAGCATCATGGGAGGCAACGCTTCAGACTCCTTCAGCATACTTTAGCAAACAGTCTGCATATCTGCCCATTTAGAAACAGCACCAATTGTTTTATCATTTCTTTTTCTGTGCAGAAATGCCAAACTGTAGCAAGTCAACCGTGAACATCTGAAAGATCTTTCAAAAAAATCTTCAAAACCCAAACTTTTCTAGATAAATTATTTGCATTAGTGTAAAGAGTCTTAAATATTAAAGTGTATTTGTCTTAATTTCTAGACAACATGTTACTTACACAGTTCAGACAAACTAGTTGTTTAGTGCCAATTAGCACGGTAATCCTGTACCTGTTTGAGAAAACGCATACTCAGATATTTTACCACATACAATTTAACTTTTTCTTTTAACTTCTTTTCTTTTAAATTTAACAATTTAACTTCTTTCCTTTTTGCTTTGATAGATCGGCGGGGCTGGTAAAATAACATTCTTCATGAGCAAATATTTCATGACACCTCCACTGTTGGTACACACTGTTGTGTGTGTTGGTACACATCCACGTGAGCAGCATTTATGCAGCACAAAGGATTCTGCTTTAAGCACCAAATTCTTGAGGAATTACCCTTTAATTAATGTGACTTTTCTTCCTGTGAGAACAGCACAAAGCACTTTGCATGGGGCACTACCCTCTGTACAGAGAAGGTATAATGCGTATTACAACAACTATTACCTTAAAACCAACATTGAGATCAGTGTTCACCTTCTGAGAGGTTTTTCTTATTGCTCCTAGCAAGCTGGGTTTTTCTAAGACACAGGAGGAAAGAACAGCTTGTAGTTGGGAATGTTGCATACTCAAAATAACTTACAACATATAGAAAAGTAAACATGTGTTGCCACATGGTTGAGACAGGACCACAAGATTATTCCGTGCCTCCTGCTCTGTGCAGGAGGAGTCTCCACTGCAATCTCCTGCTCCAAGCAAGACTAACTTCAGGGACGGATCACATTGCCCAGGGCCTTTCTGAGCCCTGACTATATCCAGGGTGGAAATTCTTCCATCGCCTCTCTGGGCCCATTTCGCTGCTTAACCCCCACTACAGTGAAATTTTCATGTCATCAGAAATTTCCCTTGCTGGAACTTGTGATTGTTGCCTCTCGTTGCTTCATTGTGCACCTCAGAGAAGTCTGACTTGTTTATACCAGCGATGTAATTCTGCTTGTTGTGTCACTCATCCGCTTTCCTGGAGCTGAGCTGTGGTTTTGGCAGGATGTGATTTTGTAGGTACTAAATGTATGAGCTGCTTGGTGTCCTGGAAAACTTAGAAATCTAAGCTCTGCGATATTGATACTTCATCTCCTTGCTGTCCTATTATTCTCTCTTTGCCCTGGTCACCTGACATTTTTACATGCAAAGTTTGTTTAGAAACCACATTTTGCTAGATCCTCGGTTCTGTAAATGGAAAGATTTTGGAACAAGCAGAGTAATTTTGTTCTCTTCATTGAGTTTAGCTAGGATTTGTGCCTCTGAAAGTCTCTCTCACTTAGACATTATCCAAAGAATCATTCTAATGCATATTCCCACACCGCTGGGAACTGCCCCTGAATTAGGGTTAACCACTTTTGAGGATGAGAATGAGGTTACCTTGCCAACAAAATGCTGATCTCTCTCTAAGAAACCCGAGTGGTTATTACATGGATACAAAGTGCTTTCACCAGCTTTAATATTTGAATTGGGAATATTCTGCATGTACTGCTTACGAAGTGAGATGAGATGTAACAGGGCAGAGACCTTCAGTACAATGTGCTGAAGTAGGATGCCTCTCCACCTCCAACCACAGTGTATTGACAAAGAAAATGTGACGCTTATTAACCTTCACCATCTCTCCTTTTACTCTTCCTGTAAGTCAAAGCTGAGGTTTCAATTCTGAGTTTGATCTTTTTGGATTTTTCCAGACTGGCTGTTTTGAGCTGTTCCACCTGACTGTAACCTGAACTGTGCTCATAAAACTTCCACAGGTCGAAGTTTAGCAGTTTGACCGAAAAAAGTCTCACTCCTCTAAAGGGGATTCTAGGATCAAATGTAGCATTAGCTGAATGTGCTCTTGCTTTCTAAAATATCCCTGCAACCTGGGTTTTCTTGGTGAGGTTTATGATTGGTGTTAAAGTGAGAAAGGTATCCAAGTTCCCACAGCGGTGGGACAGAGAGGAACAGAGAGAGACAGCCGAAGTGTTACGTCGCTATGAAACCAGGCCCAAGGAGACTTTCAGTCTGCTTTCTTGGCTACCAGTTGTCTCCGTTCTGTATGGTGCTGGAGTAGAGGTGCGTAAGGAAGAACAGGATTCTTTAGTACAACACTGAGGTCTATTTGATGTGTAGGATACAGTGGTTGGAGGCTTTTTCAAAACGCAGCGTCGGTTTACATGACAGAACAGCGCAAGACAGACCTGTGCTCCAAAATGTCTTGAGCACATGTGGTTATAGCTGAAGCGTGGAGGCTGCGGAAAACCTTCTGTATAAACTAGCGGGGGGGAGGAGCTACCAGACACTGCTCTTGGCCTTCACCAAACAAAGACGCTCTGAACCTTCTACAAACAGGGCCAACAGGAAACATAAGGACTAGGCTAACCTGGGTTACACTGTGTGGGACTTTCACGGGCTCTGGTAATCCCAGATTCAGTACCAGTCCTTCCTTCTGTAAACAGACAGAATAAATTATGCCGCACTGGACTGCTGCAATCCCTGCTCTGAGTCATTAAAGTTTCTACTTAATTTCTGTCTACAGTGAATCAGTTGTAAGTTGTAAGACATACTTCACTTCACTGCACTTCTTCCCAGTAGAGTTAAAATATGCCAGGTAAGGGACTCTGTCAGTGCACAACCCTGAAAATACCGGTGCTCTCGTGTAGAATATTTGGATGGACATCACTAAATTTAAGTGGTGGAATGCCAATTTGGGCAACCTAAACACTAGATTAACCAACCAAAAGCCACAACTCTTTCTAAGGTTGTGAGAGCACTATTAGGCTTCTATTGCTGAAGTGAAAGAAGCCTCATGTTAAAAACGTTAGAAATCAAAAGGCTACATTAACTTAGTCAAGGAATTAGAGAAACATTCAACAGAATACATTATTGAAAGATTGAGCTTAGCACTTCTCCAAATCCACACTTCAGTTCCATTAACAATTTTATTGTTTCCTTTTGAAGTACCAGTTTTCTGTAATTGCATTAAGAGCTGCGAAGTGACGAAAGCTGTAGTTCTATTTCTGTTTTACAGTGAGCTGAGCCCTAATAATATCTAACATGATTTCCTTACAGAAATATTAAAGTAAGCAATAAATTGGATGTTTGGAACAGACTATGAGATGCAGACTGTAAAAATGCTATGCTGTTTGGTATTTTACTAGTCTTGCTATACCTCTTCTTATTCTCAGTTTATGCAAATCATTGCAATCCAGAAAATTACTTTGAGCTGAGTCGAATAGCAAAGGACAGTGGCATCCTTCCACAGGCACTCTTTTGTTCTTCTTGTTTTGCAAGTTTAATTTTCAAGCCAATGACAGCAGTATTAATACTGAGTACGCAGCTGATTCTGTCATTACGACGTGTTTAAAAATGCTGTAAGGACTAAAAACAAATGGGCAATTTTGAGTATATTTCAAAGCAACAAAGATGACAACAACTGTTTTAATATTCATGGACACGATGGATTTAGACTTTTTATTTTTTAAAATCAGATCCCACCACCAACATGGCAACAGTTGTACTCACATTCCCAGAAACTGAAAAAAAAAAAAAAACGAATAGGGGTTGAAAAAACCCCCAACCACTAAAATTGAAAAAGGGTTTTGAATTTCTATCACTATAATATCTAAAAAAATACAGTAAAAGTACATGTAGTTTTGTTCTGAATCAAAATTGCTAACCTTCTAATGGTGATACTTCAACAGTTATGCCAAATGGAACTTCCTGTTTGTTCTGAGAATAATTAAGAGGTGGTATATTGGGCAAAAAACAAGGCAGAACTGGTTGCTTTCACTTAGTAAAAAGAGAGTTGGGCAAAGGAAAACATTAGTCAAGAGTAACATTGCAAAAGCATCACAGCAGTTAAATTATCTAGGAATTTAAAAAATCTAATACATTCTACACAATCTACTCTGCGAGGCTTTGTCTTTGTTTAGAATACTCAGCCAATTTCTGTGACTTTCTAGGAGATAAAAAGCTAATATATGTACTTCCCTGAATTGAGTCTGTCAGGCCATTAACCTTTCAGACTACTTCACATAATCACATAATGGGACAGTACTTCCTTTTATGAATTGTAATTGTGGAGCTTTCAACCTAACTTAACTTTTAGAGGTGATTACTACAAATATTAGGCAATGTCTTGATGCTTTAGTGTTCCATATATCCCAAATAAATAACCACACCCCCCTCAACTGTTTTCTCAAACTTGTCCAGCAAATGCTAAATGCACACTTTGCTTTTTTTGAATCTTCTTTAACATCCGGGTGAGATGATGCGTCTTTGGTTCATAGAACCTAAGAATTGTTGCCATTGCACATCACATACATTGGGTACGTTGTTCCTGTTTCAAGGTGTTGCTATGGGTGACCCGCAATACGTAATAAAAGGACAAAACGGAGAAAGACAGAATATTCTAAATTTTAATCCAAGAAATGAAGAGGTCTTAACATTGTAAAATACCACTGTATTGCTAATGCTGTAGAATTGTACATTAAAAACAATAATTGTCTATAGATGTAAAAATAGCAAGTTTTATGATACATTAAAACACAGTATAGAAACCATTTAAAATTAAGTAGAAACCTCTTCAAACACCTGAGGCATTAACCTAACTGTTTCTTCAAACCTATTAAATTAAACACAGTAAATACTGACGATAAACATTCCCCATCTTCCCCGCTCCCCACCCTAATTAAATTGATTAGAAAAAATAGTAGTCTCTCAGTTACTATGTTTTGCATTCTTTCAGAATCATAGAGATTCTCCATTTCCTTCAAGTACAGTGGAACAACTCTTCACAATACAGTACTACCCCTGAAGTAATTTATTTTTCAATGTTAAATAATCTTGGAAGTAAGTATTTAACATTAATTTTGAAGGCTAGAAGAGGCCCAAGGAACTCTGCAGAAGGGCAATTAAATTTTGAATGCAAATTATTTACACAAACATTAGTGTACTGTAATTACAGCATAAAACTTGCAACGTAGCTGATGGGTGCTTTTAACAAAAGCTCCAAATGAAATAAAGGGAAGAAAACCAGATTACAAAATAAATAATCTAAAGTTCTTCATGGTAGAAACGTTCATCTTGAAGCTGCCTACCATAATCCGTTGCTTCACTGTTAAGAAACAAATCCTGGTTCTTAAGAATTTCTGCTTCAGAAAGCTTTTTATCATCATTCAAATCCATTTCTTCAATAAGGTGAAGAGCCTTTAAAATAAACGGAACACAATGTGCCCAGTTAACAGACATTATTTATAAGCAATGCTTTAGGAATGGCTTGTCAGAGTCCTGCCACAAGACCATCCCGTGTAACAAGCTAGACAAGATTGCCCGTTCAGAACAGAGCCTTTCTCCCCTTGCTTTGTCTCCGTCACCTCTTTTATGTGGTGGCACAATCATATCAAATCCCGACCCTCACTATCAACTCTAAAGGAACAAATCAGTGTCAAACCCATAGCTTTACTTTGAGAGTGGAAGACAGTGTTAAACCAGCAAAGATTAATCATCTTCCTGGATCAGCCCTAGTCCTTGAAACCCGTGGGCGAGTGCAGTACACGATCTGCAGAAACTGCAAGCTCAGCGTGCCCGCTGACACCCTGTGACTTCAGAGGGGCCCTCTGGACATTCAGTTATTGAAAGACAGCTCCAATAGCAAGTCCTCGGTGTGAGGGACCTCAGCTAGGATTTGAGCCAATACAGCCTTCAAGTTGAGCATCCTCTTTCAGAAGGTGCACGGGGTATCTCAGTCACATCCTTACCCCGTGGCTGACAAGATAAGCATCGTTTACAGCTCCCAGGTCAAGCTGTAGGCACGCCTGCTTTCAGCTCTGGCGGTGCCTACTGTGCTAAGCCAGTTTTTATTTCCTGAACCTGTGCAGACTCACTTTTCCATCATATGTGCATATTAAAAAAAAAAAACCGTAGGGATAGAGACTTGCAGCTGGATATTCTGTATCTATTTACCATTTGCAAAAAATGCTCCATGGCTGTAATTCATGATTAAAATGTAACTGGAAAGTATTTTACATCCACCGTGATAAAGGGTTTTCCAGCTTTAACAGCGGACAAGATAAGCCAGCTATGCATAGGAGTGTCAACTTTGGGTAGCAATTCATGTTTTCCCTCATCTACTGAAAACCCAAGTTTGCTTTTCTGGAAAAGGCTTCTAAATATTACACCATGACACTGTCAAATGATACTGCAAGTTAAAACAATTTGCAGGTTTACTGCTTATTTATATATTACAAAAGGAGGGAAGTTCAGCAGTAGAACAAAGAACTGATTGCAGAATATCTTCCTTGCGGCTTATTCCCAAGTATGACATAGCTCAAAGCTAACAATGTACTACAGCAGCCCCTAGTGCACCTGTTATTTCTGAGAAACAGAGGAGTCCTAGCATTACATGGGTTTTATTTGCTAAACATCTACAGATACAGTGATTTAGAGAATCCTTCTGTTCCTACTTTTTCTCATTGGTTTGACTTGATGTAATTGCTTAGTGACTTTTTTTCCTAATTAAATATTACTCACATTTAAGCTGACTACATCACCAAAAAAGACTGAAGAAAGTAACAGGGTCTAATGTCAGCTAAGCAGATTTTAAAAGCACTCTGCATGGCAAAAGCTAAAAGATTATTAAGACAAACATCTTGGTAAACACATATCAATCCCTGGAAATGGAATGTATAGTAGTTTTTCTATTTTTATATCATTTAGCTACCAAGGTTTCTTGAGTCATTTTGAAATGCCAAAATGAAACTGCAATATTCAGCTTTCGAACAGCAGTTTATGACTTAAGTCAATGCCACCTTCTCTTTAGGACAGGTGACTTTGCTAAGCCCTTATATTAACCAAAGAGAAAAAAAATAGCACATTAGGGAAATAAAATAAAAAATTTCTCTCAGAGCTGAGCTAATTCTACAGCATGGCCTTGCTGTAAGGTAAAATTTAAATGAATAGTGAAGAACTGCTTAAAAGAAAACAACCAAGCAAACCACCAAAGGTGTGAGTGGACTCAACACCACAGAATTCATCTCAGTTAAGCAGTACCGCTTCTGTGAAATAAGAACCAATCACCCTCAAGAGTCAGGTGTTAAAAAAAGTCTGCGCAAAGGCTTACAGGTCCACATTTACAGAAATACTACTAGAGCAATTTACTAGCTCTGCTTCCTACAAGGTCAGCTACGTGAGCACCCAGTGCTGCGTGCTAGCCACTTTGCTTTTTCTGTCACCAGAAAGAGGAAGAGGGGGGGACACCTTGGTAATGAGATAGTCCAACACAGCAGACACGCTATGTTCTTTGACACAAAGCATCTCCTGTCTTTACCAGGAATTGTGGAGGCATGGGAGGACCTGGTGTTCCTGCCATTCTGAACACCAAAATCCTCCAGTGCGAGTGAAAAAGACCCAGACAAATTAAGATCAAAAGTTACTAGCATAAAGGCAGAAATCCTCTCTGCTGCAAACGGTAACTGTAAAGTCTGCTTTCTAAAATAGGTTGTTCTGGAACACTCAGTGCTTCTACTGCCTGCTACAAAAAATAGCGACAGCTAAAATGAGAATCCACTTAAACCTATTATGGCGTTCTACCCCTGATTAAGCCATTTTAATTATCGTCATCATTACAGCATCTTGAATCATAGAATACTTCCATTTTCTTGCACTTAAGCAAAGACAAGCTTTTAGTTCTACAAATTATGGTGATTTATCCAGCGAGAAGAATCGCGATCAATTTTTGTTTTCAAAATTATGCTGTCAGTATATAACAGCTTCTTTTAACAGCATATCTCATGAGATTTACCTACAATAATTAAGGAAATACCTGATTAAAATACTGTCCCCTCAAGTCAAACCAGATAAGCTATTTCAATATGTAGGAAAGCACTTTGTTAACATACAAACTTTCACTCAATTAATAGGAACTTCAAATTTGCCTAATGCAGTTAAAGGACCTGCATTCTTTGTCAAACAGAAAAAAGGTTAAAAACCATGCAAAAAGATCTACAAAGCAATCTTTTTCAACTGCTAAGACTTGATAAATCTGAATGCATCTATTATTTTGTTCAAAATTCTACTGCATTAAGTAAAATGTAAACAGCAGTCAAAACCCATACCTCATCTTGCGCAATACCCTGATTATTGGGTACTATCCAAGACAACAGCTCTTGAGGGTCGAGTTTTCCATCATTATCCTTGTCATAGTCATTCACAAACCGATCCTTCTCAACAAGTATCCACTCTGGATCTTCCCCTGCAGCTAATAAGAAACATTTGTCAAGTTTAAAGCCACTCTTTACCTCAAAGCAGATGTTTTCACCTTTTCTCCTGAGCAAATTCACTTAATCTCATATAACCTAACACAAAAGTGATTTCACTAAAGAAGACAAGCCTTACAGACCAGTCCCAACAGATTAAATAAATGCATCTGTTTACATATGAAAAAAGTACTTGTCTAGATTAAACCAGAATTTAGAGCTAAGGTAATATTAAGATTGTAAATTTACAGTTGAACTAAGCAGACATTAAAGTCAAGGTTTATCATCAACTGAACTGTTTATTTTATTATTTCCAAATAACCCAGAATGATAGTGGAGAGAACGTGCTGCCAAGTAGATGGTTTCCTACCTTATCTAAAAGTTAAAGTGGATGACAGAGAGATCTTACATTTGCAGTATTTACCTTGACTGAGCTAAGATTACTCTCTCCCATTAACCTGTAACAATCGTGTTGCAGATACCATGTTGGGAGTATCACATGACAGCAACACAGGCCTCAGACATTGCTCATCTCAACACTTAACTGATGGAGGAAAGTAGGGAAAAGCTTTAAATCAACAAGTGTCCTAAAAAGTAGGTAAATAGTGTTTTGCAGTATATGGGATTATGAAATTATAAGGCCACATGAAGTTTTTAATAACATTCCAATGTCTGTTCCCCTGCTTTAACATCAAGGGAGGTCCATCTGTGGCAGGCAACAGAGAGGGGCAGGCTTTCAAATTAGTTTACTGTCTAATTTATTTGTTTGTTTTCTAAAATACCTGGAATATACCCAAAGCAATTTCATTTACTGTTTTAATTTATTTGTTTATTTGTGTACTTGATTTATACTTACCCTACGCGCTGGTATTGCATCCTGCAACCTAGCCAGCAATCTTAAACTTGTCTCTTAACTCTCCGAGAAATTTAGAAGCAATTCATCAAACTGACAAACATCGCAGACAAGCATGAAGAGAGATTAAAACTTCCTAAAACTTATGAAAGTCAAGAGCAGTTGGCATCACAAGCAGACAAATAACAATTTAAAAATAATTAGGTTCCTATTACAAAAGAACAAAGAGAGTGAAGGCTCTTTCCTTCCTTCCTAACATCTAGTTTGCGAGTAGATTATCGCTTAATGTCACAAATCTCCATACACTGTTGCCCAAAACCCTAAGACTGTTATGAAACCAGACCCATCACGTAGTTTATTAGTCATTTTAAAGTGCCTTGCAGGAACACAGTCTGCAGAAGCAATGGCCATTTTGAGAAAAGCTGAAGTAGTTTCTACAATGATAGCCGATTCTGAATTCTTGCTAAACACTTTTAATGGCAAAGCTGTTATCTTCTCTATTACTGCAAGGACCCTAGCAACAATTTCACTCCTTTACAACAACTTCAGAGACCATCTTGGAAAAGCTTTTTTCAAGTCGGAGCATGAAAAAGATTCTATCATTTTTACTGGCTCTGGCAAACAAAGATGGTTATAAAAGGTGAAATTCCAAGTGCTTGACTGGAGTGAAGAAAAACTGACTATTCCCCTATTTGTCCATATCCCCATGTGGCTTAAACATCTTCCCCAGCGAGGGTGAGTCCACACTTCAGAATTAGCACTGCTTAGGAGCAAGCAGACTTTCCACATGCCTCAAGCTACTGGTCTATTTGCCCTGTCTTGTAGCAAATGAAATACAATGTATAACATATTTATCTATTAGCAACATAGTTAGAGTTTTGATAAACACCAGATAAGTGCCCTTTTTCTTGTTAAAGAAGGAATAGATCAAATTTAAGGAAGGGCAAGAGTGGGGAGAAAAAAACAACCCAAAAAGCAGAAAGTGAAAGCAGATAGGCTTTTGGTATCTGCTACAGTGAAAGTGTACTCCTCATGCTTCCCCTCCACCTCTCTCAAAACCCACACAGCTCCAAGCCTGCTAAAGCAAGGCTGACAGCTGCCTTCTTAAGCTGATAAAGACCAGCAAAGTTTAACCTTACATTCATGCTGGCTGGTTTTGCCGATGTGTTCAGTCAGCAAAACTGCATCTTATTTCAGCTGCACTTGTAGTGATGAGGAATATGCTTGTCTTTAGGAAAGCAAGAAGTTACTTGCAAAGAAACAGTGGAATGGGCTGGACACAAACTACTGCCAAATACATACAAGGCAGACTGAAATAATGGCCTACTATGTCCAGTACCAGGAAACGGAAATATTCTAAAAGACAGGATAATGTTACTCAGAATGTGTAGGTGGAGGTGTAAAAAGTTGAAAATAAAGGTGCATACAATTCACCCAATTTCAAAAGCTTTTGTTCAGTTTCTGCCTTCATGCCCCTGCCCTTTTTCCTTACTTGGGTCTCTTCTATAATCACCAAGGAATTCTTCCAGGCTAACAAATCCATCACCATCTTTGTCATGTTCCTCTAAAGCCTCCTGAATGACAAAGTCCTTTTGTATACATAAAAAAGCAAAAGATCAATTTGTGAACAATTAGCAACTTGTAATCAAGAGAAACAGTAATAAATCATTTTACAGCAATAAGGTATTCTTTAAAGACTCACTCGAATCTGCTTTAGTGTTTTATGCAGACTAGTGCAGTAACTGGTTCCCATGCAACAAAACCCATCTGTTCTTTAAAGCTTAGGATGTTGGGCTTTATGAAAACCAAACCTGAAAGGTGTACATAGAGTTGGAACCCTTCAACATAATTCCAAACTACAAAAGTAGCCGAGAAACATGAATTTGTACAAAGCTGTATCATCATCTCATTTAATGTTTCTTTTTTTCATGCGATGTATCCACTAATTTGCCTTTTTGCAACTTTATGAAATCACTAGGAAAACTGGTTGGGCTTTTGGTCCTGTGTTTCCCAGTGAAGCCAGCGTGTCCCGTTTTTTCATGTTTGCCCATAACCAACAGTTATGCCAAGGTGAACAGAGGACCTCTTTGCATGGCGCTCCTCCTGGCAGCTGGCTCTGCAGCATCAGATAACCAAAACCGAAAGCTCTGTTCCAGGAAAGCACCAATGTACCTTTAGCTGAGGTCAACTGTCAGTACTGAGATGAATGAATGAATGAACGACTGACTGACTGACACCAACAGTCACAGCAGTGATGAAACAGGTGATCAATGACAAAATGCTCCTGGCTGAAGTAATAATCCCCCAAACTCTGACCATAGTACTGTCAATATTAAAGCTTCAGACAGGTTTGAATGCTCACTTTTGGCCAGAAAAGTGACTATTGTGCCTCTGTAAGCACCGTGAGTGTAACGGGCATTTGACCTTTTCTGGCACAAAGAAATCTTTCCTGTTAGTCCCCCTAATTAGACCTGAAATCTGAAACTAGGCATGAAATTTCCTCAAGCTAAAATCTCACTGATGCATTTCCAACCTAACAGAGTTTAGAGATAGCTGTGTCAGGCCAATCCCAAAAGTTTGGGATAGTTGTGCAATACTAGTTCTTGAAACAGGTTTCAGAGAAAAGTACTGAACTACTGCTCCAGCTCCTGACCTCCAGCACGGGATCCACAACACGTTACCCAGTTTTTAATTTGATCTCTAAAAGCAATACACGTAACTGCTCAAAAGCACATTTCCTGTGGAACTGGGGCTAAGCACATGCATTAAAAAGATGTTGTGTCTATATGCACGGCCTCCAGATCTTACCGTCATATACTCCACTTCTTCAGGATGTTCAAAAGCAACAAACTCATCCACATTTAGATCAGGAACATCATCTCTATTAGCCTTTTCAAAACGCTTTTTCTCCTTTAAATGAAGCTTAGAAAATAGATTTAGTTAGAGCACTTAATGAAAAGGAAAAACAACGTTATAGTAGCTGGCTCTAAGCTCATTAGGATATTAATTGTTTCACATTACCTACTCATATTATACTGATGTTATATTATCGCTAAAAAGAGCTCATCCAGAGCAACAAGAACAGCACTTTTAATTGAGGTAGGTTTATTCTAAGAACTGCATAAAAACTTACTTTGGTTTCAATTTAGGGAGACATTTAAAACACGCTCTTAGCCAAGGCTTCAAAAACACAAAAGGGAGATAATGAAAAGACCAAGAATGGTTGTCCTTATACATGCTTCATCTTCTAAAAGTTACCAATTCCCAAGCTAACCTAGTAGAGTACAATGATTATAATTCCTGGTGGCCATTGCAAATTCCAAAATTTACATTTTAAGGACATTCAATCTTCTGGATCTATATCTCATTTAGATCAAGGGCTGTTTGTAGTTCAAAGAAGGTCTTGAAATAGCATATATGTAAAACGTCTTTTCTGAAGCCATTTTAAGTGCTAAAGGATTGGACAGATTCCTTTAATGCAAGACTGTTGTCCATTACATCTGAGCATATTTCAAAGCAAAGTCACTTCTCTAACCCATTTTAAGTATTAGCATGCTTTTTAAAAATAAGAAATATTCACAATAAGCAGGCAACTTCTTATTTCTGAATGTTGTACACTTCCTGTTTCTGTATTCCAAATGTGCAAATATGTTATATTTTTCTCTCGTTTCATTTCATAGTCTCTTTAGACAAAATCACTCGTCACTACTCAAAATGCATGTGATGTGAGCTACAAAAATTTTGGAACCCCATCATTAAGTGTGTTGTGCTATCCGTGTGACTCTGGATAAGTTTGCTGTGGCCAGCAAAGCAGAGATCACAAATACTTGCAAAATAACCATTTGAAATTGTACTTCCTAGTTAATATCCTATTTAGTGACACTTCTCTCAAAATCAGTCTAACCTCATTAATACAGCACATAACACATAACTAATAGTGTGACTATAAGATCTTACTATTCTTCAAAATAATCAAATGTACTCTTCGAAAAGCTGAAGCTGGCTGAGAGTTTAAGGCAATTCAGAAGGGCTGACTACAGAAAGTACTAAACAGCAATGTAAATCTCAACTACTGAGGGAAGAAGTCTATTTTTCAGTGGCTTTTAAGAAGTGATGAACAAGGCTGCCACCTGCTGGTGAATTCATATGTTCACTTGACATCAATTCTAAACACCGTAGTCTTAACACTTCCATTTTGATTAGAGCAGGATCACTAATTTCCAAATATAAGAAAAATGCTGAAGATGGCTGACATGTAATGCTTCTACAATGCTGCTAATTATTCTCTTTACAATATATGTTGAAGAAGTCAGCAGGGAGGAAACCCTAACAAGCAAAGTATAGCATAAATGAGTAGGAGTTCTAGCTCAGCATATATATCTATGATGGCAATATCTCAAACATGGGATCAATATTTTGACTGGCAGTCCCATTTAAAGTCTTGTTTTATTTACAAGCTATGTAATTATTCAGTTAAGTGACCACCAAAGCTTTACAGTTTGTTTCTTCAGTGTGTAAAGACCCCTGCCCACTGTCTCATTTAGCTTCACTGCCGCCAACGTCTTGTATTATTTACTACTACTTCACTAAAAGCAGCCAAAGCAACCTTCACAGAAAAAAAAAAACAACAAACCTCAGGCCAGAATCGTCTAAAAACTCATTCTCTTTATGGGAAATACTTACCTGTACTTATAAACGTGTAACTTGAAAGGAAACAAATTTTGCTGTGTGGTGATCCTTGGTGAACCTTCCCTCCCTGCCTCTCTTGCCTCTTCCTTTCCACTCAAATATTTGCTTTCATATATGAAATTAACCCATAACTTCTGTTGTTTGTACATTCAGTTTTATCTGTAAGAGTTGTATTTTGATTGCTAAAAATGTCTGAATTGCTATTGCTTTTCTGTGGGTCTCTGTTGGACAGAAAACATTAAAGCAGGGAACACTGATACCCCACAGCAGGTATTTGAGAAATAACTGTGACAGTGGATAGGAAAGTGCAATAAAGGGGGTTAAAGAGTAAAAGGGCTTCCTTCACCTCCCGCACCAATGGTACTGGTCCCTGCCTAAGGCAGGACACTGGTGAGGCTACAGACCTCATGTAATGTATTGCCATCTTGTTTTAAGGTGATGGCTGGGGACTCTGCTCTGTGGTACGACTCCATACACTTATACTGCACTCAGAGAGCAAAATATACTCAGGAGGTACAATTTCATTCTGTCTTTGTTTTATTGGTAGCAGCTTTAATACACCATTACTTTCCTTTAATTACTCCCCTATCTTGGATAGATGAAAGTGTTAAAACATATGCCAGATGCTACAGTTTCTCTACCCATCTTGTTCCATCACAATAAACAAACATTGATGCCTTTTGCCAACAGCTTACAGAAACTGATGCTGAAACATTTTACCTGTCGAAATGATTCTTCTTCTTGATCCTCCAGGACAGTGTTCTCATCAAAATCAATTACACGATCATACATCTGCATATTATACTCCTTCCAAGACACTAATCCATCACCATCTTTGTCATAGTCATTGAAGTGCTGCTTAGCTTCTTGCGTAACATAATGTTTAAAAGACTGCTGTATCCAGGAGCTCAGCTCATCTGTGAAAATCATTAAAAAAAAATAAAAGGAAAAAAAATCAGTCATCTGCACTGTAATAACTGTAAAGATACCATAGGTCTATTCAGTTTGGAATATACTCTGCAATTCAGATGTAAGCACATAGGCCAGAGGTTAGTTAAAGCAAAACAATCTGTTTCCTCTTTGTTATGGCTTTTTCCAAGTTAACTGAACAAGTTAGGCTAGGGTTACATGGTTATTTTAATCTGGCTCATACGGGTGCTGCCAGAAAAAATGTGATACATCCCTCTCTGATACGCATGGGAAAGCGGTAGGGAATAAGTATTACAGGTAGCATTCATACAGCTGCACAGCGAACTGCATCACTACATCGTATCCCATAAGAAGGAAGGTTCTTAGTTTTCAGCTGAGAAAGTACCCGTTTAGCTCACTGGGACCTGAACAATGGAAGCAAGAAGCCTGTCCCTTCTGGGGACAGCTTGAGAGGATTATGTGGCCATGGCTTTTCAAATCTGAAGCCAACCAACATGGTAGAACCTTTCACCACCTTTTTTTCTTCTTTTCTTAAATTATGCTGAATATGCTTTAGAAAGAAAAACATAAATTTGTACCCCCAAAAACATTGTTCCCATCAGTTTTAGGTTTCTTCTTAAAAATCCATGAAATTAAATAAAACTAAATTCATTGCCCTTGTCCTAATTATCCAAAACAAAATATTACCAGATATTTTCCCCTTACTTGGGGCTGAAATCAAGACACATATTTTGGAAATGCTTTTAAGCTACTTGTTTTTATAGAAACGTGGCTAAAAGAAATAAAGCTTAACATACAGATACCTTCACACAAATACCTTAAAGTTACTTCATTTAAAGAAAATGGGGAGAACAATTCTGTCAGTAACATCCAGTTATTTTCAGGTATCTGAAGGAGAAGACAACTTCTTCTGCATAGCAAAATGATATAGCTAAATCAACTCAACTGAAATCCTGCTCTGAAGGTCATGATGACTAATAAAAAAGCCAACAGAAATTACTACCTTGGTGTAGAAAAAACTTACTGCATTTTTAAATGGGGATTTTAAAAATGTGGATAAGGGAAGGGCAAACGACATCATCTACCTGGAGTCGTGCAAAGGATGTGACACTGTCCCATGCAACATCCTTGTCTCTAAATTGGAAAGACACGGATTTGACAGCTGGACCACCTGGTGGGTAAGGAACTGGCTTGGTGGTCACGCTCAGGTTGTGGTCAATGGTTCGATGATGAAGTGGAGACAAGTGATGAGCGGCGTTGGGACCGGTGCTGTTTAACATCTTTGTCAGCAACATGGACAGTGGGATCGAGTGCACCCTCAGCAATTTGCTGACGACACCAAGCTGTGTGGCACAGTCAACATGCTGGAGGGATGCCATCCAGAGGGACCTGGACAGGCTGGAGAGGTGGGCCACTACCAACCTCATGGAGTTCAACAAGGCCAAGTGCAAGGTCCTGCACCTGGGTCAGGGCAATCCCAAGCACAAGTACAGGCTGAGTGGACAATGGATCGAGAACAGCCCTGAGGAGAAGGGCTTGGGCTTGTCGGTTGATGAGAAGCTCAACATGACCTGGCTATGTATGTCTGCAGCCCAGAAGGCTAACCATATTCAAAAGCAGCATGACCAGCATGTCAAGCGAGGTGACTCTCCCCCTCTACCCTGCTCTCATGAGACCCCACCTGCAGTGCTGCGTCCAGCTGTGGAACCCTCAACATAAGGAGGATATCAACTGGTTGAGGCAAGTCCAGAGGAGGCCACGAAGATGCTCAGAGGGCTGGAGCAACTCTCCTGTGCTGAAAGGCTGAGAGAACTGGGCTTGTTCAGCCTGGGGGAGGCTCCA